>NW_022196903.1:54011962-54090037 GCF_008632895.1 Mastomys coucha
AGAGGAGACAGAAGGAAGATTCAGAATGCCCCTGGCGGGTGAGCTTGCAGTTCATCTAGAAACCTTGTCTGAAGGCAATAAAGTGGAGAACGATAGGAAGCTTCCAGCATCCTGTCCTGCTCTGGCATCCTTCATTGTTCCACTTACGTGTGTATACCATATATAATGGGTGCATGCACACACAAAGCACCTTGAAAATATTGAAGGAAAGAGGGTCACTCAATACCACCCGCCATTTTTTTTTCCAAATTTATTACTTTGCTCCCATTGAAGAAGAACTATTGTACTTCATTCAGGTGGTCTTCAGTTTTGGAATAATGGAACTAAGTATCATCGCTGCACTCTGAAAGTCACTCGTATTTCAGCAGTGGGACAAGGTCTTTCCACCCAAATCATTTTACTCACTTGGAATATATACAACATGGGCAGTGTGAGGTTTACTCCCATGCCTTCTACCACTGGAGTCCTGTGTCCCCTCAGCCGCTGAGGCACAGAGTCCTGTGCCTACAACTGAGACCTCCCTTCAGGGAGCAGGTGCTATGTGGCACTTGGTCTGCCAGGAACTCAGAAAGCTGAGGTGTTCACCCAGATGCAATTCATTTTATCCAAACTTTTGACTGTCCCTGTTTAATTTTAGAATAGTAAATGCCCAAACTATGTACTGTGTACCTAAGGTGGCCATGTAGACTTTACAAATGTACATAATAACTAAAGAAAATTCTCCTTAAGGAGAATTGGCTTTGCTTCTGCACCCCTTCAGCTGTTATGATAGTTGAAAGGCGGCTGGTAGAAAGCACCACCTGCTTTTTGAGTTTCTGCAGTGACTACTGCATGTGCACAGTTTGCTTCTCCTTGCAGAGCCCTCCTTCTCTGGAGACAGAACAAGAACCTAATCCTCATGAGGCTTTGGAGGGACTCAGGTGAGCCAGCACTAGATCCTACAAGAAGGGAAAGGTCATACCCTACCAGCAATGTAGTTACATGATGTTGACACAACTTTCAGGGCTTCTACAGTTAAAAATACTTTTTTTAAAAAAAATACAAAATGCAGTCATGTGTAAAAAAATGTATATAATGGTTTGAATTCAATTTCTCTTTTTTAAGGACATTGATAATTTAAATATTTTTCTGACTATATTTCATATAACTGTTGTTCCTGGGTCCGTCTTAGTGACATTTTACCCATTTTTGTAGTTTTTCTTCATGCTTCAAGAACATGTCAACAAACTGATTCCTTGGGCCACGCACTTGACCCTGGCTGGCACCATTGTGGGAACCATGAGCCTTTTTTAGAACCATGAACCTTCAAAATAATATGGAATTGTAAATGTGCATAGACTTTCCCTTCACATACACATCTATGTGTGTCTGCAGTTCTAGCCTTGGTCTATATCCATACGTGTGCTATGATCATGGGGCAGTGCCAGTGATATGTGCAGTGTTGGGTATGTGCATATTACTCTTGTCTGTAACATCCCATGTTGGCTAGCATTTGTAGCCATGCTGGTGGAGCAATTTGAAAATATGCTGGCTTACTTTTCTTTTTCTTCTTTTCTTTGTTTCCTTCTTTCTTTCATTTTAATTTGAAAAAAAAAATGTTCTCTTTAGAGGATTTTAGGGTCAACTGAACAAAATCACATCATTGAAGGAAATTAAAACATTCTAGATTCTCCTAAGTGGCTTCCACATTCAGGGTACAACTTTGTCCCTCTCTACTGCTTTCACCAAGTGGACACTGAAAAAACATCCCATGGGCACTGATCTCAACAGCGACTCCACCTTGCCTCACTGGGAGTGGGGTTGGGGGCACAGAGGATGAGAGTGTGGGGAAGAAACATCCATGAAAGCAAAACAGAATTTAGACTACAATTAGCTTTTCACACAGTAGTCTGTGGTACACATACTATCGACACCATCTTACCAAAGTTTAAATCTCTTTTGAAAATCAGGTTTGAATGTATGACATTCCTTGAACGTCTGTGATGGCTGCTACATCCAGTTTTCTCTACTGAAAACGAGGAAGCCCCCAGACAGACTCCTCTAAAGGGTATGGGAGCCGTTTTATTCTTTCTCTCTGAGTCTTTCCCTTATAGAAAATTGCAGACTCAACCCTTCTCACAGTTTAGTCAGCCCACAGGGCTCTAAGACTGCCAGTGTTGAGGATGCCAGCAGGAACTGGTTCTAAGGGTCCTGGTCTAGACAAGTCAGGTGCAAAGAGCAGAGCCAGACTGCTAGAGGCTTTTTCTGCTGCGTAGGTGTTGCATCAGAATGAGACAAAGCGGAAACTGCTCTCTGCTCCAGCCATGGCTGATAGCAGATCTGCTGTGAATATTAATCTTTTGACTGAAAGTAAGGTTAAGTTTTAAAAATTGGCAACCAACTGGAAGAAATTTAGGATTCACAGTGAAGTCTAGAAAAAAATCGCCCAAAACCCAGCTCTTTGATTTGAGATCTGACGTGATCTTGCACGGAGACCTCTAAGCTTATACTAAAATGTCTACAAAGGTTTGTTAAGCTTCAAAGCGGGCCTTTACTGAAACATTGGACCACTGTGTCTTAAAAAGTAAAGTCTGACCTGAATGATAAGAAGATTAAATGTCATAACGACAACATACCGAATAATATACAAATCTATTTCGATATTTACTCCAGACCGAACACGATAAAAGCAATTATTTCCGGACATTACACGCCTCTGCTACCCTATGATCACATAGTCAAGCTTACGCTTACATAACCCTCAGTACTTTTGTTGCTATGGCTAATATATATTCGCACTCCCAAGAGCCCGAAGAGAATCCCTAGTCTACAGCATTCTGTTTGTGCAAGGCCAATTAAGATGCTGCCTCTAGTGCTAGGAGATGAAGAGCTGCAGAGATGGTTGCCATGGAAACCAATTCCCCCTTCCCCCCATTTCCTGCAGAGGCAGAAACAGCTGAGTAATATGCCTCTGAGAAGACCTGGCATAAACACAGCTCCCACCTTCATTTGGGCTCCATTTTATGAGGGAAATTATGAAGGAAACCATGATATTCCATACATGATTTATTTTCCAATAACTTGGTATTTTATTGATCACATAAAACTGAATGGGGAGTTGTGAAATAAATCTTAGTTCATTTACCTTTGGTGCAAACGATGGATTTCAAAACATCTAATAGCTTCTCATTTGTATACAGCTCTAAAAAAGAAATCTCTAGTGTATTCTTTTCAAAACAATGCTCTTAAGCAGATGTGCTTTAAAAGTTAACTGGTGCTGATTTGAGTCATTCCAGTTTCCTTAGGAGATTAAGTACTTAAAAACTACAGACTAGATATGGATTTCCTTTTAAAAATACAGTTTTTTTTTTTTTTTTTTTGGTCAGGTGAATGATTCATGTTCAGGCCTCAAAGATAGAAAACATCCTACATTACAGGATTTTATTCATAATATAACTCCTTGAAATCATAGCAAATGTAAACAGCAGAGCAAAGAATATCAAACTACATTTTCATGTACATTGAAATCTGTAGGATTATGTATCGTCTTTAAGTGTGTGGATAAAAACAGCATTTCCAACCCATAGCTCATGCTTCTAGGGGATTGTTTGTAAAAGGAAAACTGAAGGAATCCTCCACCCCCCCCACCCCACCCTGTTACTGAAAGAGCCTCCCGGTGACAGCTACAGTGGGGGATCAGTGCTGAAAATCATCGGACTGGAGACCCCCAAACCTGTTTTATCATTGCAACAGGTGAAACAGTTTTCCATTCTCCTCATTAACACTGTGCCCTGTTGAACAGGGTCTCCCTACTGTCTGCCCAACCTACAGTACAGTCTTCCAGAGGCAAGGCTGTCACCCAGCTGCAAAACCAAGCCTGCGCTCTTCAGGCAGACATACTAGTTGAAAAGAAAGAACACATCACAGAAGAGATGAATGATGGTGGTGGGGATGTCTTAGGTTCCCTGGTTCCTCCAAACTGTCTAATATAGACAGCTTTGTGACATAGTCTTTGGGAAAAAAAAAAAAAGAAGCAACACAGCATCAAAATTGGCAACACACCATTTTGTTTATGTATCATCTTGAAAACGGTGTGATCTAGATTCTGCCTTGAGAATGAGCTGAGCTCTTAGGGCTACATCTTACCCATCCATTTAGGGATTTTAGTGCAGATTTACTTTCGTAGAAAAATTATTCTCTGGTAAGTTTAGGAGACTGATACAGACTCCCTCTCTCCCATAATATTCTATACCTAGTCTAATAATGAAGCAAGACTCCTTTGTTTGGCTAGTGCAACAACAAAATTGAGCCACAAACAGGTTATCATAGGAACACCGGCCTCATTTTGTGTTCGGCATCAATGTCTGAGACTGGAAAGTGCAGTCAGTGTCTTGAAGAGTTTTTCAGGCTCTTCAGCTGTCACCTGATTTTAAAATAACATCTGCATAGCTACTTGTATAGTCACTCTGTCCTCAGCGTACACAGGTATGAGGCAGGGACTTAAAAGTCTGTCAGCTGAGAGATCAAATCAACAAAATGACTGCCCTGCCACTGGATGGATGCAGCCTCCTTCTACCTGAGAGCTAACCGGGAAATGGATTTGTGGGAGTGAATAAGTACAGCTCAGGAAATAGCCAAGGCAGCATGTGCCAACACATGGTCTACCATGTGGTGGGGTCCAGGCTGAGCACAGACCTCCACAATAAGTAGGCTCTGCAAGGGAAGTCCTGAGCTTGTGTCTGTCACAGTTTTAGAATGGCCTCATGTTTCTCAGTTTTCAGGGAAGAACAGCAGGTTATCTGCCGAGTCTGATGGTGTGTCTAATCGCTGCTCAGGTCTGTGAAGTTCCTGCTGCAGCGTGTGTTGACATGTGTAGGAGTCTTGACTCTCCCACTATAAAATCCCTTAGTCAGGTCACACTGGCATCTTCCATGAAGGCAGTTTCTAAGGCAGGCAGTGGAAGCAGGAGTCAATCAGATGGGTCAGAGGCAGGGGATTGCCTGCTTTGTAAGAACAGCTCCAAAGCTGCCTTTCAGAGCTGTTTTTTTTTTTTTTCTGGAAGAACTGTCAGCCACACCACCAGACCTTCACATGGATTTGGAATCAGCATCTCTTTTGCTAATGAGCACCTCCAGCAAACGTAGCTTCGCCTTTATGTGCTTGTATTCATTGTATTCTTCAGCCATTGGAGTGCGGTCTTCCTTCTGGACATTTCTAGAAGAAACAAAAAAAAAAGAGAGAAACTGAGGATCACTTTTTGCCTGTTCTAAAGAATACTACTATGCATCAGGAATTATCATTTGGAAACTACATATTCTATCAATCTAAAATCAGTGTTGACAATTGGCTCTTGGTATCTAAGGCTAGATTCAGATAAGTGCAAAGTGGTTCTTTTCTGGAGGTACCATGCAACTTGAGAGCCTATAAAGTTAATCTAGGATCTAATAGAAAACGACAAATGACTAAGAAATGCATGGATTTTTCTATTGATTTTAAAATATGATCTCACAGTAATAGTTTATTCAGAATGAACAAAAAATACTTCATTCTTGATTTACTTGGGGATAATTTAGGATTTCTATTGATGTGATAAAATACTATGACTAAAAGCAACATGGAGAAGAAGGGTTTTATTTCTATCCACCATGAAGGGAAGCCCAGGTAGGGATTAAAGGCAGGAATAGAGAGGCCATCCATGGAAGATTGAACTTGCTCCTCTTGGCTTACTTAACTGGTATCTTATAACACCCAGAACCACTGGCCCAGCATGCCCATACTGGGCTAGACCTTCCCACACCAATCATCAATCAAGAAAATGCAGGAGCCAGGCAGTGGTGGTACACACCTTTAATCCCAGCACTTGGGAGGCAGAGGCAGGTAGATTTCTGAGTTCGAGGCCAGCCTGGTCTACAGAGTGAGTTCCAGGACAGCCAAGGCTATTCAGAGAAAGAAATCCTGTCTTGAAAAAAAAAAAGAAAAGAAGAGAAAAAGAAAATGCAGGTATGCTTACAGGTCTGGTGGGTGGGAGCATTTTCTCAGCTGAGGTTCCCTCGTCTCAAATGACTCTAGCTTGTAACAAGTTGACATGAAACTAAACCACACAATTCTTAATATTTCCTTGTTTTTATATCTTTTACCAAATGAACCATTAAATTTCTCTTTCTAAGGTTTATTGATTTTTATTTTATGTGCATTCGTATTTTGCCGGCATATGTATATGTACAAGTACACCCATCTGCATGCTCAGTACCCACAGAGGGCAGAAGAGGAAGCTGGATCCCCTACAACTGGAATTATGGATGATTATGAGCTGCCATGGGAGAACCAGACCTGAGTCCTCTGCAAGGGCAGGCAGCAAGTGCTCTTAACTACTCACCCAGTTAAATTTCCAATCAGCAATCAACACATCTACAATTTGCAGATATTTTAAGAAGAGTTAATATTCCTACTTAAATACTTGGTTTTGGAATGTAGCAATTGGTCACATGGTGCTAAGTATTTGTAGTTTGCTCAGTAATTTTATATGCAAGCTTATATGCAGTAGTGTTAGTTTAAAGCTTGCTCTGAGGTCCACGGTACTTTATAGCTATGATCTAACACAACTCTCACAACAGCTTGACCACAAGGAGCTATATTCTTGTATTCATGATGTAGTCATGTATACAGTGGAGGCAGTGACAGTCCAGGAAGAGCAACCTCTCCAAACTACCAGTCACTGTGGAATATGTGTAGCAAGCACTCCAACACCATGCTTCCTTTTCTCTTCACAAGAGAACAGCAGGAGGCTTCATTAACAAATGAAACTGATTCTATTCTTGTCGGCCTTGCTTTGGTGAAGGATTCTAAGCAGCTCTTTAGTAGAAGGCAGGAATGAGGCCTAAGGAGAATACCTCCATCCAGTTGCCATCAAGCCCCGTGAGGGCTTCTCATTCTTGTGAGTTATGATGTTATTAGGCCCTCTTTGCTCTAAACTTGAGTGATGATTGGTCCCTTTCTACCATTTATTGTGGAAATAGCTTTTTCTAAGAATGTCTCTAGCCTTCAGAAGCTGAACTTCCGGCCAGATTTGCAACCAAGTTAATGGTGTGCCTGAGGCCATTTAAAACTCTGTTCTCAATCTGGTTCCCTACTGTGAATTCAGCCTGTTTTAAGTTTAACTTCCCCTTACGAAAACTTTGTCATTAAGCTAACTGTGCCTTGCAGTTCCCACTTAGTCAGCTTTTGCACAATAAGCTAAAGGCATAGTTTTAATCTTTAAATTATTTGAGTTGGTTCTCCATACCAACTCAGAAGAGAGGGGGGGGGGGAGAGAGAGAGAGAGAGAGAGAGAGAGAGAGAGAGAGAAAGAGAAAGAGAGAGTGTGTGTGTGTGAATCATTTACTGAAAGTAGCCAATAGGTTGAAAGCAAACTTAAGGCAAACAAGTATATACTATAAATGTTCGTATCAATATGTGGGTACAATAACATTGGTTTGTGGATTTGAGTGTTATTCTAGGTCATTAGGATTCATAGAGTAAATTCTTCCCTTGTAAACTCTGATTAAAAATCGATTAAGACCAGTGATTCTGCGTCCCCTTCTGATGCCAGATTTTTTGGGCTATTCAACAAACATAGAGCAAAGCCCTTAACAAGGGGAAGAGTGGGGAATTCAAAGTTGGGTTCACTCTTGGTTTAAGTCACAGCAAGACTAACAGTTTGTCTGTTTTGTTTTGTTTTGTTTTTTCATCAATGTGGCACCAACGCAATTTAGACTTTCTTAAGCCTTCTTCACGCTCCATAATATATAGAATTCTCTGCACAGTATGTGAAAATAATGTGAAAATGACAGGCATACGGACAGAAACATCAAACCAACACCTTAATAATTAACATTAAATATTGACTCTTATGTTGGTTATTGTTATTATTTTAGGAATTATTTCTGTTGTATACTTAGCCAAATTTTTCTTAATAGTCTGAGAGTGAGTGTCCAGGAAAAATAAAAACACATTTAGGTATAAAATACACATTTAGATATAAATAAAAACTTTGGTACAAATGTATAAAAAAATCTTTAGAAATATTACTGGACAGTATATCCAAGTTAGAAAGCCAAAATGTACATTTATGTAATGTTTCCACTAAACTGGGATATAACACAGTCCCAGTGCCAAAGTTGTTACAGTCCTTGTATTTCTTCACACCCCAGGGCATGAAAGCATTCCAAAGAAACTACATACCCTTTACCTAATTTGGATTAATGTAAAACCAGTTTAGGGTGGTAAAACCTAATTCTACATGAGAGGCACAGATCTACTCCTGGTCCTGTCCCTGAGCTCCAGGTAGGATACGAGGAGAACTCTGTGACAAAGTCTGCTCCTGCAAATTTAGTAATCAGACAAGTCAATTAAAACTCACTGAATAAAACAAGGTATCCACTAGGAGATACACTCATCATTGCTTCTCACACATGATCTTCATTCAGACTTGACCACTAGCATCTTAGTTGTTCTAGTTTTTTATAGTGCCTGTATGTGAACTCAGGGACTTGTATGAACTGAACCATATCCCCAGTCCAACTTTGGATTTTTAACTATCATTAGATCCCCTAGTATCATTTTTCTCCCTCTTGCTTCCTGAGAAGAAACTCAATGCTGTCATTTTGAAACTAAGCACCAAGCTACTTATTTTAGCTAAGAACTAAATGTGACAGGTTGTTTTTGTCTTTTAGCAGACTTGGTATGTCATGGACACTACATGAGAAGAACGTCTTCCTAAATATCTATATCTCTATCTATATCATTTGCACCTATAATCTATATCTATCTATACATCTCATGGTCTCACAGAAAATCTCTGAGGGTCCCCGGGCATAACTAGGGCACCTACAAGGAGAATGCAGCAAATAACCCACTCTGGAAGCGCTCCACAGATGGAACAGAAACAGAGGGTAGGCCATGTGAAATGAGGAAATGAGAGACAGGGAGACACATACATACCTCCCATTTTGTCTGAAAAAATTGTCTTCAAAATCGTGAAGTTTCTTTCGAATCATTTTCTTTTCTTCTCTCATTTCCTGAAGGTATTCCAAGAGTTCGGGTCTAAGAAGAAAGGTAAATTTAAAAAAACAATTAAATCAGATGGTTTTATGTGGAAATAGCATGTGATATGATAGAAGCTGTAGAGAAAAAAAACAAATCAATTCAAAAGTCACCATGGGTGCTTTCTCTTGACTGCTCACACTCTGAAAGCAGGCAAGGCTCTAGGGGCTCCTAGGAGATTTTGCTCCTCAGGTGCTTTGTCATCTATTTCTCAGAAAGAGCAAAGTGATGTCTGTACTCAGGGTTAACTGAGCTGTGATGGACAATGCCACATCATCATTCAGAGACCTCATGCTTGTTCAGGCAAGATCTCAAAACTTCCTCAAATAATCTGGGATCAAATATATGAGAAAACTGATAAATATGTTGAACTTTTTCTCTCCCCTTTTCTCCTCCTCTCTTTCATCCTTCCTTTCACTCATCTCTCTCTCCCTCTCCCTCTCCCTCTCGCTTATCTCCCTACCCTCCACCCTCATGCTCTATAGCTCTATGCTTACTTACAATTCACGCTAGCCCAGGCTGGCCTCAAGCTTACTTACCCTCTGCTTTAGCCACTAGGCCTATTTCATTAGTTTAAATTATTATTTTTCTCTATACACACATACCTTAGGTAAGCCACTTGTGGCTTTTGGCTAAACTAACCCTCATACTGTTATTTGAACTAAACCACTTTAATGCCACTGCCCAAACAACATACATTGAAGCAGAGTGAAGGTTTGAAAGGTCTGAGTCCTGGCTGCATTTCGATGGCATTTTGTCATCCATTGGTGAAATAAATCCATCAGCATCATCTTCAAGTTGGTCCAAAAAGCAATGTGCACTGCAGTCTGTTTTCAGAGTGACAGCAAAGTCTGGCTTTGTGGAGCTGTCATCTTCTGACCCCTCCTCTTGTTCCTGGAGACACAAGGCAACCGCAATAACACTCTGAGCATATTTTGGAGAATGCTTCCATTATAAGAGTCATTCAAAAACCAACCAATTAACCAGATTCACATGGTTTCTCCTCTCTTTTATTAAAATATGGCACCAAGACAAAGTATGGAAGCCAAAGCTGGACCAAGTCAGGAGGTACTTCCTACCTCAACTGCTTTCCGTCTTTAATCTCTGCTCGGCCCAAAGAAACATTGCTTCAGTGTTCCTCTCAATTTAAATTGCTTTAAAACTTCAGACAAAAGTTGATTTTCAAGCAAACAATTTTAAAGTTTCTTTTTTATAAGTAGAAGTAACAGTTCCCACCAATGCCATTTTTATAAAACTTAACTGAGGCAGCATACACCTGGAACTTGGGGAGACACAGCTGGCAGGCAACAACTGTTAGTCTCCCTCTCTTCCTTCTCCCCTGCATGAAGAAGGTGAGGGAGAACAGACTCAAAGCCCAGGCAGAGCTTGGACCTGTATACTGCTGCTGCTCGACAAACACCTGATGAACAGTACAGCAATTCAGATTTAAAAGAAAGTTGTCAGTGAGCATTTTGCAGCTGGTAAACGATACCCAGGAAAGCTACAAATAAGAATGAAGATTTCATTTTCTAAAAGTTCTACTAATGGGCTGGAGAGATAGCTCAGTGAACAAGAACATTGGCTTCTCTTCTAGAGGACCCAAGTTTGACTCCTAGTACCCACACATCAGCTCACAAACATCTGTAATCAGTCCCTGGAGACCTTATGCCCTCTTCTAGATTCCAAAGACAATGTATACACATGGTGCACAGACATGCATTCCACTGGACACTCATATACATAAAATAAAAATAAATTCTTTAAAGTCTCCCTAACTACATTCCAACGTCTGAAGAGAGTATGAAGCACTATGATACTTTTTTTCAGATGTACCTAATAGAAATACTCTCAGCAGCCTTGGAAAATCATGGGGAAAAATGAAATACCAAGCATAGATGTGAAATAAGATCATAAATGGTAGATACCGAGTATAGTCCCAAAATAATGTACAGATAAGATGTGAGCAGTTGGGAAGGGACCAGTGATCAATTCCCTAGTGTTAGCTCCTTCACAAGCTAGTTTTCTTTCTTTCTTCTTCTTTCTTCCTTTCTTTCTTTCTTCCTTCCTTCCTTTCTTTCTTTCTTTCTTTCTTTCTTTCTTTCTTTCTTTTTTTCTTTCTCTTTTCTTTTAGGACTAATGTTATATCTGGATTTAGATAAAGAACAAGGTTAACAGATTCATTAAAAGGAAAGGTGACTATCAAAATTTCAGTCATGATGCTAAAATGAACTGAACCTGAAGGGAAAACTCCACAGTAGGCTCTTCACCTTGAAACCACCAATTAATGTTATTAGTCACTTGGGTGACGATATAAAGGGTGGATTCACCAATGCATCAATCACAGAGTGTATAGGGATATTTAGCTTGCTGGAATGTGAATCTCTCTTTAGCTTATTTCATACAGCTTGACAGCAGTATAGAAAGCAGTTGGAAAGTATAAGGTTCTACAAGTAAGCTAAGAAAAGGAAAAAGTGGATAGATAGTCAAGAAACCCACAGAAAAGCATCAGGAGATCACATGATCCCTCAGCACAGTGGAAATCACAAAGAGGTGGGTCATGGACAGTAGGTCTCAATGGGGTGATTATATACCCTAAGTATTTGCAATATCTAGAGACATTTGGGGCTATCACAACTGAAGAGGGTGTAGCCGTAAGTGATGGGTGAAGACTAGGAGTGCCAGGAAACATCCCACAGCAGTTATCCTTATCCAGTGCCAACAGAGTAAGGTTGAGAGTCTGTCCAGTGAAAGTCTAAAATGAACTGCCCATAGATTGACAGTCACATGGGCAAAGATTTGGAGAACTGAAAGGACCTTTGCCATCAAGTAAAGTAAGGCCTGGCTCTTTGTCTACTGTCCTGGCTAAAACATAGCTAGGATAAAACTAGCTCTGGAGAGAAACACATAAACTGACCTGTGCATTTACAGCAGAACCAGTGGCTAAAGAAGAGCCTGAAACCCACATTCCACAAGGATCAGTAGAAGATTGGAGACAAGGTTCCTAAGCAAAGAGTAGGGTGGGAGGAAATGGCACATGACTATACATGTGTGAAGAGCTATGAAGGGAAGAAGCCATATGTGTGTTCCCTAGCCTTCCAGGTGGTAAAGCTAAGTGTGTGTGCATGTGTGCGTGTGTGTGTGTGTGTGTGTGCATGCATGCGTGTGCGTGTGTGTGTGTGTACATGCATGCGTGTGCGTGTGTGTGTGTGTACATGCATGCGTGTGCGTGCATGTGTGTGCGCGTGTGTGTGCGTGTGTGCGTGTGTGTGTGTGTGTGTATGTGTGTGTGTGTGTAGAATGTAATCAGCTATACCAGCTACAAAAATGTTTTCACTAATTATTTTACATTTACCAAACTAACACATTCAAAAATTATATGCTACATAATGAATTGTATTCTACTTTGCTATGAAAGCTGGTTAAGAAACTGCTAAGATGTTAGCTGCTTTGGACACTCAGCTCCAGGAGTATGCAGCCTCACACTCCCACTGTTCTGGAAGTTTCAGTCTTGAGAGGAGAATCCCATTCCACTGTGTTTGGGGGAGGGGAATGATTCTCGGGGCTAGAAATTTCTCTGGGCTTATTTTGAGTTGAAGGCCTTCAGAACCTTCAGAACTCAAACTAGCTGTACTTCATAAAAACTAGTTTCTTCAAAGAAGCAAGTAAAACAAGGGAGAAGTTTTTAAAGAAACTTCTTAGACTTGGTCTTTTTACCTCCAAACACAGGAAATTGTGAATTGTGTTAAAATTACTGTGTTAGCGCATATCAAGAGCACGTTAATAACCCTGTCCTATTAGAACAAAATGAACCAAAAGACAGCCGTATTTACAAAAGCAATGTAACAATTGCAAAATTACTTGTAATTTTGACCATGATGTGGGCTAGTGGGCAATAAGCCACAGAAAAAAATATTTTCTTTAAAAAAAAATTGCTAAAGAATAAGAATGGGGAGAATGTCCTCATCCAAGAAAAGCGTCATTAGGATATCTCCCATTTGCTTAATGAGGCAATTATTAAGTGTCACATCTTGCATGTATTCAAGAGTGTTTTTTACCTGGTAATAAGTCTATTATATGCTGCCGAGAGAGAAGATGCTAATTTTCATATACAAACTATCCAAATTTCTTCAATTATCAACATTCAGTTCATCTGTAAAACTACCAGATGGACAAAGCCCATTGCCTTTCATTGATATCAAAGCATATTGTAAGCAAATAGCTGTAATTTTAAAAAATATAATATAGCACGCTAGCCCTGGTGTTCTAGTATTGCACTCAAAATTCAGATTCTATTTAGTAACGTGATTATCAAGCACAGTCTGTCTAATACAGTAAAATTGGGTATTGTAGTGTGGTTTACCTTACCTCAGGCAAGAGAATGAAGCTTTCAATTGGTCGCCCACAATAGGTTTTTCTGAGATAATCATTCCTAACTATAGGGACTAAATGACCACTATCAACTTAGAATGTCACAGAAATGTGACAGGTGAGGACTATTAAAACTTTCTTCTACTTTGAGTCTAACTTTTCTCGTTGGCTCTAAATAACTCCTAAAAAGTAGTCAGGATTTAAAAACAAAAAACAAAACAAACAAATAAACAAACAGACAAACAAAAACCAAGATGAGGTGAGAAAGGAAAAAAAGTCTCTGCAATCAAAAGAAAAACAAAGCAGAAGAAACCAACAAAGGAGAATGGAATGGAATCAGCAAGGCTATGAGATGAATAGGATGTCCCTGGTCACAGCTGGCTCAGGCAGCTACTGACTTGTAGGAAAGACTACCAGAACTGCCACCCAAGGACTGGCACGCAGGGCGACAAGGGGGTTAGTGGAGGCAGTGTTAGCACCAAACTCTTCACCTTTATCTCCTTGAAGAAGGAAGCAGTTTCGCCCTCTATAATCGGCTGCAGCGAAGGACTTCTCCGTTTGCTGGAGGGGGACCCCTGTGACAAGCGTTAGCAAATAGGTTATGTCATTATGAACCTCTTTTCCTTGCCTTATAGCTCTTGGTCTCTTCGACCAAGACTCACTATTGTATTTTAACTACATTTTATAATCATTGCCCACCAAAGGCTCCCCCCACCCCCGCCAAAACCTAACACAGTCAAAGTTCTTTTTCCTCTCAAAGCCCATACCTACAAATCAGAGGACAGAGTAAGAAAGCACAGGCTTTTTAAACTAAGCTCTCGGGAATCCCCCAAGGAAAGCACTGATTTCCCACATCCGCCTCTCTAAGCCCAACTTCTGTACCTAACTGTGATGAGCAAACAAATAAAGGTTAATGGTCACCCTATTTAGGAACTCTGAGTACTCCTAACTGGTGGAAGACAATGACCCCTTACATTAACTTACTGTATTTATTAGTCTGTTCTGCAGGAAATTTGCAAAAGAGGAACATTCTATCATTACACCTGCCTAGAGCCTCTCATTCATAAACATAAGTCCACTATTAAAAGAAGTATGAAAAATGAGGGAGCATACTCTAGGCCTGGAAATGAAGGAATGAATCATAAGATTTAGCTAAAGAGAATAAATGTCCTAGGACTGATATCAAGTCAAGGTTGTGACAGCAGAGAAGGTTAGGGAGCTAAATCAGGTAATGCTTCTCTTAGAAATGAACAGGCACTAGCATCCTAACTATATCTAGTCCAGGGAAGACATTCTTGGGCTGTAGGTAGAAGTCTGTCAGTGGTAAAATACTGCCTACAAGCAGAGACAAGCTGTTATTCCCCTTGATAAGATGGGATCCAGATGCTAACAGCAGTTATATCCCAGCATGTAGGTCAGAGCTAGGCAGTTTCCCAGCCACTAGTTTCCCCAACTACTTGCCACTTCCTCCCCACCCCTATAGCCTCCAAAATACGGGCCTTCTCACTTACAGGGTCCTCCTTGGATCAGCTTCTTAGGGAGCAGTCTTAGGGAGTGGGGAGAGACAGACGGTAAAATAGACAGCACCAGAGAGGCATTCTTTGGAATGACATGCCTAGAGAAAATCCATCCCTACTCCTTGAGCTCTGTTTCTAAGGAATGGGTTTAGGTGTTGGCCCTATATGTGCCAGAGGAATGTATATCTATCAGATGAAGTCATTCCTCAGACCATGGGGTATGGATATGAATGGCTGGTGCAAATACCACAGTCTGATCTCTGATGAGAATGCAGGTTAGGATCCGATTAGCACAGGCGGGGCTCCTCCCATAGCAAGGGAAGGTTATACTCACAATGACAAGTACAGTACTGATTAAGGCCCTGTGCTGGTAAGTTTTTGTCAACTTGATACAATTTAGAGTGACTTGAGAAGAGGGAGCCTCAATTGAGAAAACACCCCATTAGATTGGCCTGGAGCATAACTAGGAGACATTTTCTTTCTTTCTTTTTTTTTTCTTTAATTAGATATTTTCTTTATTTATATGACATACAATTTTTCCTTTTCAGTTTCCTCTCAAAAAAAAAACCCCAAAAAACAACAAGAACAAACCCCTGTTGCCTCCCACCCCCCACTTACCACCCCACCCTCTCCCACTTATTGGACCTGGCATTCCCCTACACTGGGGCACAAAATCTTCACAGGGCCAAGGGCCTCTCCTCCCATTGATGATAGACTTTGCAATCCTCTACTATACACGTGCTGCCAGAACAATCAGTCCCACCATGTATAGTCCTTGGTTGGCGGTTGAGACCCTGGGAGCTCTGAGGGTACTAGTTAGTTCATATTGTTGTTCATCCCAAGGGGCTGCAAACCCTTCAGCTCCTTTGGTCCTTTCTCTAACTCCTTCATTGGAGACCCTGTACTCAGGTCAATGGATGGCTGTGAGCCTCTACATCTGTATTAGTCAGGTACTGTCAGAGTTCTTGATTGATGTGGGAGAGCCTAGCCCTTTTAGGGAAGTGCTACCCTTGGGCAGCTGGTCCCGGGTTGTATAAGAAAACAGGCTAAGTAAGTCATGGAACACACACCAATAAGCAATGTTCCACCATGGCCTTTGTACCAATTCCTGCCTCCAAGTTTCTCCCTTGAGTAGCCTCGCCCAACTTCCCTTCAAGACACAGTATAAACTATGAGCTGAAATCAACCCTTTCTTCCCCAAGTTGCTTTTCTGGTCATGTGTTCATCATAGCAGGAGTTGAAACCTAACAAGGACAAGTGCTCGTAGCACAAGCAGGGGCTGCCACCAGAAAGGGAAGAATGTTCTCACAATGATGGGGACAGTGCTGGCCCGGGACAGGATCTGTTTGACTAGTCGGTACCGATCATACAGCGGCTTCATAATCTGACGCTCAGTCTTTGTCACCTGAAAAAACAAGAACAGGACAAGTGAGACGCTGGTTCCCCAGGTCACACTGTCTCTTGTCCCCAGCATGCTCTGGGCTTTTGTGGCCCAAGAGAATATACAGAGATGATATAATTTAACAAATCGTATTTAAACTGATAATAATGTTTAGTTAATAAATAAAAATCTGCAGAGCTCCACTGTAGATCAGTGGAAATCACTTTATTAGTATAGTTTCTTCTAGACCTGAATAATGTCCTATGTCCTCAGCCCACTATGGTAATTCTAAAACTGCTATTCAAAACTAAGGGGGTGGGTGAGAGTAGGGATGGCTCACTGGTTTAAAACACCTAGTGTACTTTTGGAGGATCTGAGCCTAATTCCTAGCATTCATATAGTAGATCATAATCATCTGTAACCAGTTACGGGGATCCAATGTCCTCTTTGGGCTTCTATGGACTCCAGACATGTACATAGTATACAAACATACATACAGGCAAAATACTCATGCACATAAAAATAAGTAAATGAAATTTAAAACAACCTTCCACCCTAAAACAAACAAAAAAAAAATTCTTTAATGTGTGAGGACTCAGCAGGTAAAGTTGCTTCTTCACCAAGCCTGAAGGCCTGAGTTTGCTATCCAGACCCATATGGTAGAAGGAGGGATTTGACTCCCACAATTTGTCTACACACACACACACACACACACACACACACACACACACACACACACTCCAAGAAACTCAAGGCTCAAAATCTCCGAATGTTTCATTATCTGGGGAAGGGAGGGCTCAAAGTATGAGGCAATGTTCCTACTATAATTTTGCTTATTACATGGTACTATAATCAACTTATTTGGATGAATTTTTTTTCCACATGAAACTGTTCCTTCTTAATGATTCTGGCAGACAGAGAGTATTCAAGGAACATTTGTTGCTGGAATCCATTGGATGATTCAGCCTCATTCTCCTCATCTGGCACACTGCTCAAAATCTCTAAGCAGCAGGAAGGAATCCAGTTTAGTTTCCTTGTACTGGATTTGAAACCCTTTGTCATTCATGAATTCTCTCCTCCCCACTGTACTTCAAACTCCAGCGATAGACTAGGTCATCTCATTACTAGTTCCGTACGATGCCCTCTGCCCTGAAGAGGCTTCCTCTCATCTTTGTTTGGAAGTGGCAGATCAGAAGCCGACTTGGCACAACTCTTTTTCCTTGTGCTCCAATTTGAAAGTGATCCTGTCCTCCACATCACCACCTGTACTGGCTAGTTTTATGTCAGTTTGACACAAACTACAGTCATTTTGGAAGAGTGGACCTCAGTTGAGGAAAGGCCCCATCAGATTGGTCTATGGGCAAGCCTGTGGTACATTTTCTTGATGGTTAATGTGAGCAGGTGTGGGGGTATGAAAGAAAATGGCTCATATAAGCTCATAGTGAGTGTCACTATTAGGAAGTATAGCCTTGTTGGAATAGGTGTGGCCTTGTTGGAGAAAGTGTGTCACTGGTGGTCGGCTTTGAGGTCTCCAATGCTCAAGATAGGTCTAGTGTGGTATTCTCTTCCTGCTGCCTGTGGATCCAGATGTAGAACTCTTAGCTATCTTGCCAGCACCGTGTCTGCAAGAATGATGGCATGCTTTCTGCTATGACAATAATGGGCTAAACCTCTGAACTGTAAGCCAGGCCCAACTAAATGTTTTCCTTTATAAGAGTTGCCATGGTCACGGTGTCCCTTCACAGAAATAAAACTCTAATTAATACAGAGGACCAACTTCTTATGGGTAACATCACCCTTGGGCTAGTAGTCCCCAGTGCTATAAGAAACTGGGCTAAGTAATTCATGATGAGCATGTCAGTAAGCAGCATTTCTCCATGGCCTCTGCATCAGCTCCTGCCTCCAGGTTCCTGCTCTGCTTCCCTTCATGATGGACTATCAGCTATAAAATGAAATAAACCCCTTCCTCCCCACATTGCTTTTGGTCCTGGTATCTATCACAGCAACAGAAATGCTAACTGAGACAGCATATCCTGTGTTTGTAATTGCAAACAATTTTACATTGTATCATGAATGTTCACATATGTATCTTCTGATTTACAATATAACCTGTTGAACTCAGGGGCTTGTATTTTCATATGCTGACACCTCATCCAATGGAAACATTCTATACATATTTGCAATGTGAGAGAATGAATATTTGGAACCTATCTAAGCATAGCCAACAGATAGGTATGCATCTATTTCCTTTGGCTACCTCAGTGCACAATAAGGTAAAGTATCTTTTTACACTTGGTTGCTGGGCTTCTGCATTCCATTACCAGTCCATGTATGAGAAAGCAAGAGTTTCTCAGGTAGGGAATGGTGTAAGAAATGCGGCTTTACCATTTCTTTCAGAGTTTTGGAAGATTTATCTTCAAAGAGAGTTCTGGATTACATAAATATGTTGTCTTGTGTGGCTTTCGCATCTGCCTTTCTCAACATGATCAACAGTAAATCACTTTGGATAACTTTTACAAGCTAACAGACTATGACCTAGTCTACTTCCTGCTGTTAGCAACAGTAATGATCTTTTCATTCATCTTCATTGTTGTCGTTTTAAAGGTGGCTGAAATTCTTCTGCTTCTAGGATGTGTCACATGAAATGGAATTTTAAAATTGGTCACTTCATTTTATAATTGATGACTTCATTAAAAATGGCTGGGACAGCAAGGTAACTCAGAAGTCATTTCACATGAAATAAAAGATCTTGTTATTACTACCACACTCTTATAATAGCTAACATGCCAGTTCTGGCTGCTAGTAAGGGCATTCTAGTGAGCCACTTGGCACATAGGTGAATGTATGGCTCATTCATCACACTCCTAAACATGTATACACTGAACAAACGAACCATCAGAATCCTCTGTGTGTCACTTTCTGATGGTAAGCTGAAGAAGTTAGTTTAGATAGTAGTTGATTCATAATTTCTTGAAAATTACATTCAGCCAAACATGTATATACTATCTCTTCAAATCCTTTATCCACTATTTCAAAACCATAGTTTAAATTTAGCTGGTAGTACTGAATGCTTTGGAGTGTGTGGAAATGGATTTTTTTTTTTTTAATGCAAAGCAAAGCAATATTAGCCAATGTGGTGGCACATGCCTTTAAATTCCAGAACTCAGGAAGCAGAAGCAGGTAGATCTCTGTGAGTTCAAGGCCAGCCTGATCAACATAGCAATAGCCAGGGTCCCATAGTGAAGCCCTGTCTCAAAACAAAACAAACCAACAACAACAACAAAAAAAATAAACATGAGACAGGAAGATCAGAGATACAGCAGCATCTCTACTGTGGTCTTCAGTATGACAAAGACACTTCTACTGTCACTTATTACCTGCTTTTGATTACTCAAAATAAAATAGATATTATTTTAAAACTCAAGAAAGGGGCACTATCCAATAATTATTCATATTTAACTAGAGGCAAATCCGGGGCAGAAATCATAAAGCCCAGATTAGACAGCCCCATGTGTCTGCCTTTATGTTGTGAGGTTTTTTTTCTATTAGCCTCCAACAAAACTTTTCTACAGTTTGGTTAATGTTACCTGGATGTAAAGGAATGCCAAAAGCAGTGACATATTTACTTTGATGATAAAGACAAAATTAAAGCCATAGACTCTGAGAGCTAGACAGTCCTTAATCACTGAGAGGGTAATGACTTCCTAAGGCAAGTGAACTTAGATGAGAAGTGGATGGAGCAACTCCCAGCCCAGGTCTCTCTCTCTCTCTCTCTCTCTCTCTCTCTCTCTCTCTCTCTCTCTCTCTCTCTCTCTCCCTCTCCCTTTCCCTCTCCCTCCCTCTCCCTCTCTCTCTCTCTCTCCCTCTCTCTCTCTTTCTCTTTCTCTCTCTCTTGTTCTCTTTCATTCTTCCTTCCTTCCTTCCTTCCTTTCTTTCTTTTTGTTTTGTTTGTTTGTTTCTTCCAAGACAGGGTTTCTCTGTGTAGCTCTGGCTGTCCTGGAAATCACTCTGAAGACCAGGCTGGCCTTGAACTCAGAAATCCACCTGCCTCTGCCTCCCACGTGCTGGGATTAAAGGCATGCACCACCACTGCCCAGCCTAGGTTTCTTTCTATTCACAAAAACATCAGACCTGAAGGAAGCTGGACCTAGCAGTGTGATGATGGGTTATTTTAACTGCAGCATTCTGGGCCCATTAATTTAGGAAATGGTAACGCTTTTATAAGTTAAGAATAGTAGCATGTTTGCGTAAAGATCTGAAAATCCAAAACAACAGTTAGCCAGAGGATAGTGTTTATAAATGGATAAGTAATTTAAATGTTAATTTGGCTATATTCAATGCTGTGTTAGTCAACATAGTTTTGAAACACAGAACTAAAATATACTAAATGAGAAAGAAGTAAGCCAGATACAGAGGTCAAGCAACTTATTCTCTCCCTCTGCATGTTTATTATGAATGGTAATACATTATGAATGGTGATATTAGGCATTCAACTATTTGCTATATTTTCTGTAACATTTTAAAAGACTATTAACACCCTTGTTGAAGAGAATACCCTTTAATAATAGCTTGCAGAGAATGATGAGCCCACTTGTTTTTTTATGTCACACATGTCCATCTACAAAGTGCTCAATTAAAGCAAACAGCTTGGCTGAGAACTGTGTAGCACAAGACTGTTTAACTGTGATCATGATGGCCAATGGCCTGTTAAATTGGAATCTGCAGACTTAGAAAAATCATGAGTTCTGAACCTAGACTTCATGATATAAAGGAACTAGGAATGACAGCCTAGCATTGGAAATATATGGATTTTTTTTTGTCTAATAGTTTTTATGGTTTGGGTTAATTATAGTATAAATGCAAAATATAAAAAGTTTAGTTTGATTTTTCAGACTGTCCATCTATCAAGGGAAGTTTGTTTTTTTCTGAGGAGGTTAAAGCATTGTGTTTTAGTGAGAAGCAGAAAGACCTGAAATTGGCAACAAATGACACTAATATTTGTTTCTCAATTTGTTCCCTACCCTGTGAGATGCTTAAATCTTGATCTGTCTGAGAGGGAATGAGAAAAGACAAAGGACTAATATTTTGTATTCTTAATAACACACAGGTAAAAAGAGCACGCTCTTTGCCCCACTGCAATCATCTTTTGTCAGGCAGGCAGGAGGAAGAACATGTGATTGTAGTGGTGGTGAGACCTGTCATTTACTGTGCAGCCCAAAGCTGCTATTTACTTCCTCTGTTTTGAGCTCACACATCACTACATGTCTGAGTGTCTCTGTGTGCCTCTAATTTCTTTTTCCTGCCATGACAACCCATAACAGACATCTATCAACCAAGTACTAAAAGTTCAAGTGGTATCTTAAGCAGCCTCAGGTCTGCCAAGCTGAGTTCCTATAATTCTGAGACACACAGTGTCTGCATCATGGAGCAAAGTACAGATATAAAAAAAAAATCTTCCCAACTTAAACACACACACACACACACACACACACACACACACACACACACACACACCCCAAAAGCAAAAAATACAAACAGAACAATAAACCCCAACCTCCACCAAACAACCCAGTAATCTATCAGTGAAGTTTGATCACTTGGAACGCAGCTGTGTGCTCTTTCAGGTGGGAGGCGTAGGCCAGGAAGCCCTGAAAGGAGTGTGTCGATATTCCAACTAGAATCCATATGAAGGGAAGAACTATGAACTATGCAAAGGGGGAAACAGGGTCATAGGAGCATCCCGGTGGCCACACAGTCTACACTTAGAATTCCAAGCTTCTGTGGCAAAGGGGCTCTTCTCTGCTCACAACACTTCAGCTCTGCCTCTCCCAATCCTAAGTACTCCAGTACAGAAAGACAACATTTCACAATCTTTGAACTCTTGAACCACTTACTATTTGGTTCAGTGCCTTAAAAAAAAATCTGAAACAAAACTTGGCTGACACATGAACATTATCCCAGAGTTCTAGTACTTTTCCACGGCAGGAACAGTCCAGCAAAATGAATCAGCACCAGGGGCAGAATTTTTCAAAGACAAGAAAAAAAAAAAGTAAATTGAGAACTAGAGGACACCTTCTATGGATGTTCCCTGGGCTTACATTGTATGACCAGGTTTGTGCCAGCTACTGAGGATTGGGTTCACTATTAGGTAAACGATATCCAGAATCTTCACCCCACAAAACCCATGACTGGAGTGATCGTTCTGTGGTAGAGCGTTTGCCTAGCCCCCAAAGAACCCAGTGTCACACTGTGTCTTGTTTAAAAGGACTTTTATATCTCATTCTGGAAGCTTCTACATTGCAGAAAATGTCCTTTACAAGAAAGGATTAAATTCAACCCATTAATCCGTTAAAGGAGTAGTCACAACACAGAAAAACCCTGCATTTGGGGACTTTATAAAAATCAGTTGAATCTAAATTACATGCTTCCTTATACCTGCCTATAGCAATTTCTGTTGTTGTGACATTTTTTTTTTCTTATCGATTATCTGAATAGGAGACGATAAAGAGTAATAGACAGCAAGGATGGATAGGTTCCTCAAAGAAGAGAGCAGAAAGAGTCCTGTCTGTTTTCCTAAAGCTATCAAGACATACCCAACATGTGCTTGTTAAATACCAAACCACCTAAGGTGCTTACTAGTTTGATAAGAAGGCATAACTACATTTTGCACTTCATAACATGGGTTCTACACACCACTAGAAGTCCTATAAAATGCTGGCTGTGGAGTGACTGTTTTACGATCCATCATTCAAGCTTAGTCCTTTTATAATACAGCAGTGGAAGCCTACAGTCATCTACAGCTTATGGGGACTGACTTGGGCAGGATGTCTCCTTACTTTAAAATTTTATGAACTATATGATCTTTATGAAGATCTCACCTCCCCTTTACCTCTCTTCTCTTTCAATAGGACACTAGCAACTTAAGTTTAGTTGTAGACTAACTTGGAACTCAGTTATATTCAAGGTCTATTGGCCGTGCCTTCAAAACACTTAGATATGGTGTGGATATGCATTAAGCTTCCACTCTTATACTAGAGAATAGAGCAAATATTAGGGTCCCTAGTTCCTGGATGAAACTAAATTGTAGAGCCTTTCCAAAATCAGACAACTGATCCCAATGAGACAGTTTGATTCATCACATACCGGCCGCCCATGGATACTTTCGTAGTATAGCAGGGCTTTCTGCAGAGCCACTTTCTCATTAGCAATCTGGTCCTTGGTCATATCCTGTGTAAAACACAGTGGTAAGAAAGGAAACATGAGGAAAACATTTGTGCATATCCCAACTTCTTTATGTGGTCAAGCTCATGTAAAGGAAGGGTTAAAATGCTCTTTTCAAAGATCACATAGCAATGAGAGTCCCTTGACCTCCCACCAGAGGCACAGAGTGCAGATGACCATTGTCATCAGCTACCTGGAACACCCACATGGTAGGGAAGGCACACTGAAGACTCAGGTTGAGCTTAATGGACCCAGAAATACTGCAGTTATGGGCTACACACTCCTAAAGGTCTGCCTGTCATCTCTTCTCAGAGAGTCAAGCCATCTATTAACTTCAATAAGTTCATTTTACAATAGAGTCAACAGAACAATCTGCTTTCAATCAATAGTCAGAAACCCGAGTACCCACAGAGACAACACTGCAGCTTTCATATGCCTCTACACGTGTGGGAAGCTTTAAAAGATGTCATTGTGCCTGTAGGGATGTCATGTTCCTTGTCCTCTTCCCCATTTCCACTAGGCTTAGTGTAATGCCAGGAGACAGCAGAGCAGAGTGTCTCCTGACTGGAAAGCAAGTGTGGCAAAGGTATCAACACCAGTCTTCATGGCCTGTGTTTTTATCGTGTTGACCTCGCTGAGGGCAACTCCCTCAGATTCTCTAACAGCATCCCACCTTAATGTCCTCAGGACGGCTGGACTCCACTCGCTTCTCTTGGAGTTTTCTTAGTATTCCTTCCAGTGTAGCTTCAACGCTGGGCCTGATGGCTTTATCCACAAGTTCTTGCTTCTTCTCATCTTCTTTTTCTAGCTGAGAACCAAAACTCTTGGGGAGTGTATTACTTCGTTGCCGTGTCCTGGGGGTGAGGTCCTCTTCAGAGATCTTCAGTTTTGATTCTAGACAATTAGATTTGTAAACATAGATACATGAGACTGAGGTATGCTGAACCCAGATTTTGTTGTCATGTCAGTATTTGCTTAGCCATGTCTTCTTTTTTTTTTTTTCAGAGAGAATTGAATTATAGTGTAAATGGATATCCCTCTATCATTACATAAACCAATCTGTAATAGACTGTTTCTACATCTTCAGAAATGTTTTCCAAATTCTAATTCCTGGGAAAGTGTTAGCTTTTAGCACCTGACTTTTGGTCACTTTGGCTAGGGATTTGATGTCAGAAGTGGGCCAACGAATTTCAAAAATCAGACACAGACCACTGCTTTTCATCCAATCTACTGCATACCCCATTTCGTTTAGTTGCTTCTATGACTATTCTTAAATACAGAAAGCTGTTCAAGAGTAAGGGGGCTAGGCTAGCCCTTTCAGATTTGTCTCTGATGAAATGCCTTCTAACACTCCAGGAAGTGCAACTTTAGAATAAGTAGGTAGAAGGAGTACTAACGTAAAGCCATCTTTCTAGGAGTGTGCAGAAATAAAGACACATTGAGGAATTCATTACATATCTTGTCTGGATGTCTTGTGACATGAGACACCCCAAAGTCTTAGTCTTAGTCTTTTTTTGTTCCAAAAAGAACTGGGTGAACTGGGAAGTGTCTCCAGGCCTTGGAAGCCCTGATGGTGACACTCTGGTGAACCTCAGCAGACACTAGGGATTTGGCTCCTGGTTTATTGCATGTGTGCTATGCCAGTAACTTCACTTACCTTTCAGCTGTTTCCGGAATTTGGCTAAGTCATTTGTCCATTTCAGAACCTCTGGATTGGCTGCCTTGTCACTGTGGGAGGGCTGGGAAAAGAAAGTCTAGAGTAAATATTTTTTTAAAAAAATGGTTTATGCCAGGCGGTGGTGGTACACGCCTTTAATCCCAGCACTTGGGAGGCAAAGGCAGGCGGATTTTTGAGTTCGAGGCCAGCCTGGTTTACAGAGTGAGTTCCAGGACAGCCAGAGCTATACAGAGAAACCCTGTCTCGAAAAACAAAAACAAAAACAAAAAAAAAAAAAAAAGTTTATTTAACTTTATTTTATGTGCATTGGTGTGAGGGTATCAGATCCCTTGGAACTGGAGTTAGGGACAGTTGTAAGCTGCCATGTGGGTACTAGGGATTGAACCTGGGTCCTTTGGAAGAACAGATGGTACTCTTAACCACTAAGCCATCTTTCCAGCCTACTGGAGTAAATATTTTACTGCTTATTTCTGGTACTCAAGCCAATTTCCTTAAGGCAGAATACTGGATCTTTATTATCATGGATGTCTGTGGGATCCACATCCCCCTTTCTATTATTTCTATATTTCAGCTAATGAAGCAGGAAGTGGAAGAGTTCATAGCTTATATTGCAGCCACCATGAAAATTGCCCTCTTGCCACTGGCTTGGGAAACCAAGACACAGCCAAAAACAACGGAAAGAGCTCAGCAAGGAAGAAACTGTAGCAGATAACCCTGAATCAAATTTTAGCCCAACAAGTAAAAATACCCTTCTTTAATCAGCTTCCAGTATCCTCTAAATTCATGGTTCTCAACTTTCCAAATGCTGTGACCCTTTAATACAGTTCCTCATGTAATAGTAACACCTCAACCATAAATTTATTTTGTTGTTACTTCCTAACAGTAAGTTTGGTACTGTTATGAAATGTAACACAAATGTCAGGCGTGTAGTGTATTTGAGACCCACGGGTTGAGAACTGCAGCTGAAAGGAATATTGGGGTGAGGAGATCCTACAGAGAACTCACTCTGTACTTCCTCTCTTCTTCAAACCTGTCCTCAAACTTCCGGATCTTCTTTTTAAGGGTCTGAATCCTTCTGGTTAGCTGCACAGGTGTCAGGTCCTCTTGCTCATCGTCGTAGGACCCCAGGGAGGAGCTTCGCCGCCTGCAAAGAATATGGCCTGGGTTAGCCACCCCGTGAATGACCAATAACTATGGGGAGGTCCTTCAGGATCCGAGAGTAGATGGCACAGAAGAGTGAAAACATCTCCTCCCCTTTGATAAAACCCAAGGGATGGGTGCATTTTTCTGAGTGCATCAGAGTTCTGTATATGCCACCTAATAAATAAGTCTGTGATTCTCACTCACTTCCACTTACATTATCAACACAATCTGAGATGGACTCTAGGCCTAAATGTTAAGTTTGACAGAGCTTTAGAAAGGAGGTGCCAACTGGAATTCAAGATGAGCTCTACAGTTGGGCCACATCTCAAGCGGAAACTCCAATACAGCCTTGCATACTATACTTTAGGTGTGGCTCCCCACAAATCCCCAACTTAATGTTTTGCTAATTCAGCTAGCCATCGGTGACATTCTGTCTGTTCCGATGCTATGTGGCTATTGCAGTTGCTTCTCAATAACACGGAACGTACCTCATGAAAGAATGGGAGTTGGGGGGAGAAGGGGGCACTTCTGTGTCATCCAGGTACTGCCTGCTCTGCCCGTAGGCATAGAACCTGGGGGACAGCATGGGGTCGCTGTCCTCATCCAGAAACTGGTGAATCAGGCGCCCAGCCTGTGGGGAGAGGCGGGCTTCATCAGAGTCTGCATTCTCTTGCTGCCAGGAAGGGATGGGCTCTGGAAAACAGATGTGATTTACGAGGTTAACACTGTTCTTGAAAGCATCATCACCCTGATTTCCTGAAATGTTTGAGGTCACCGCCCATTGGGTGGCTTCTTGCTTCATATCTAATGTCCAGAGTAGACATTATGTCTAACTGAGATCACCACTGCATCTCATGGCCACCACCTGACTTTATCTCTATTCTCACTTGCTTTCTGACCAGAATTTGCTAGGGCCACCCCAAGAAATACCCTGCAAGGTACATATCCAATTGTGTATAATTCCAATTTTCCTGAATAGAAAAGTGATATAGAATCCTTTCCAAGCAGGAGCACCACTAGAAGAGCCATGAGTGTTTGGGGAAGGGGTGCATGCACATAGCACTAGGACTATCCTGACAACTAAGGAGCCATGTTAGACTTGTGAGATCCTATTTTCCAAGGGTATACAACCTCTGTGTGGGTAAGACTTAGTCTTTAGTAAGACTTCTCGCTGGGCCTCTGCCTAGCATGCAATATTAGCATGTTTCTCCCTGTGTCTCTCTGCTTAGTTTCCAGGATTAGCTTGCTTCTGACTGTGCAAGCCTCTCTACCTATGGCAGAGGATTAGAATGCTTCTCCCTGTGCCTCTGCTTAGTATATAGGCTTAGCATGCTTCTAGCTGTACATGCCTCCCTGCCTAGTACACGGCATAAGCATGCCTCTCTGCCGAGCATGCAGGATTAGCATGCTTCTGGCTGTGCTCTCTGCCTGGTACACAGGATTAGCATGCTTCTGGCTGTGCTTTGCACTTGTAATTTCAGAAGCTGCCCAAGAGCAGGTAGAGGGAGCACACATGAATTATGAAGAGAGGAAAAAAAAGCCGTATAGATGCCAAACCCATACAAATTATTTTTAGTTAATCAGAGAGAAAAAAAAGCACAAAATCCTGACCTTTTATTTTACGAGGCAAGAAGCGGTGTTTATTTCTGTTTCTCACAAGCCACATTTCAAAATACTCCTTTCCTTAGTTGGACAATAACAGCAAGTATTGGGCTAGCAAAATGGCTCAGCGAGTGAAGGCCCTGGTCACCAAGTCTGATGACCTGAACTTGATGTTGGAAGGACAGAACCAGCTCCTCAGCTCATTCTCTCAGCTCATTCATTCTCTCTCAATGAACTGTGCCACAAGTTCATTGTTGCACAGGTGCTGCACCCACCCTTACTTCCCCATCAGACAAAACAAATACTAAGAAAAGCTCTACAGCTGTATCTAAAAGGCTTCAAGATAGATCTCAGATAGCACACTGTTTTCCATGTAATTCAGTACTCTGCACTGAAGTCTTTGAGTGCACTTGCCATTTAGTGATATCCACAAGTCTAGTTTTTGCTCTGATCTCTGGTCTTAATGTCTGAATCACAGAACTCCTAATTGCTCCTTCATTATGAAGCTTGCAACCATACACAGCTATACGGAATAAATATGCTTACACTTTGTATCTGGAAAGACCATTTTATAATACAAGAATATCAGAGACAGGTGAATAGCTTTTAAGATTTCTCACCCTTGGTACCCAGGGAAACTAGGAACACATAAATCCTTAACCTAGCCCACATAATGTATACTTAAATGAAGGTCCAGATATGACTGACAGGCACACATGTATATCTACATGCACATACACCAGTGTGCACACACACGGAAGCATGCACCCATTTAAAAACTGCCCAAATGATTCAAGTGCCCACGTGAAAGTCAGCTTTGAGAACTGCTGATCTCAGGCTGCTGAGAGATAAGGCCACTGAGAGGTAAGGAAGTTAAGAACAATCACCAGTCAGAAGAAAGGGTCTGCTCCCGTGTCTTCTAACTTCCGAGTAAGTGTTTTGCTTTAGAAAGTGCCAGAGCTGCAAAATCAGTGATGATTCCCTGAAACTTGGTGAAAACTTCACAGCACAATAGAAAGATCAGCATGTTCATTTGAAATATGAAATAATAAAGAACAAGGTTTGCAGAGTTTAAAGGAACTCAAGTTATCTGGGAACGTAGGCAAATATTCTGAAAATAAAAATGTTCAAGGAAAAAAAAGTCTCATTTATTGAGGCTCAAAACATGGGGCAATGCACATGGCTAAGCCTGGAAACAAACATCTCATTCTTTGGACTAACGGTATCAGTCCGTATGAGCTAACTAGCAGCTTATAGGACTGAGCAGCTCTGCTCTGCCAACAGAGAAGAATGAAAAGCACCAGGAAAGGAGGGAGGCAGATGAAAGGAGTCTCTGGGAGAAATGTAAACTTTAGTGTTTACGGTGCAGAAAATGAGGCTGTTAGATTGACTAGATCACATCTTCTATTTCCTAAGACAAAAATCAACTCAACCAGACTGGAAAGAGTTAAGATGGCCCAAGCAGCCACACTGCTGGCCCTGGCCTCTCTGCAGATGAGTGAACAACTAAGGAGACTGGACCCAAAGATTTGACAAAACGAAGTACAATGTTGATATTGGCACAAGGACACACTAGCTAACTTGAGATTTCTATTCATCAGGAAAAAAGAAATATAGTTTGAAAAAGTCTTAACTTGATCTTAACACCCTCAATTTAAATTTTAATCCAGCAGAATATATTTTCTAAAATAAAAACATCTTTGAGTTTTCAACTACTTGGTCTTTATGGTCATAAACTCATTATAAATAGACTGAATTAGGAGTGGTAGGTAACCTGAAGCCATCTATCCATTCTCTTATTTAATACAGGTTTATTTTGTCTCTCTCTCGGACCAATCATTTCATTGATAAACAAACAAACAAACAATAATCCATTACTGAAAGACAAGAGGTATAAACTCATTGTGAATTTTAGCTTTAGCAAAATAAAGAGCAATATTTCATCACTGTTCCACAGGTGGAATAGAAGTGATGGTCCCCAGTTCTGCAACGTGGAACACTTAGGAGAGCGGCTTCTTCTCCCTTCTATGCAGTCTCAATCTAAAGGACTCCATTTAAGAAAGTAACAAACTGACATGCAAAATGTATCTCATATACTAAAGAATCGATTCAATCCTTTCCACCTTAGTCTGAAATAGCCTGGCTTACATTTGGCAATTGTCACTCAACTAGGAACCAAGGAACAGGCTGGCATCTTGTGACATAGTATACACCATTACATTGCTTTGTAGAGACCAGTTTTGAGGAAGCATCACCAGATATTTGTAAAAGTTGCTTGAAAAATAGTTTACATTTAGTCAGTAACTCTAGAACATTGAAACAAGAATATTGCAAAAATAGTACTCAAGGGGACAACAAAAAAGTCACTGCATTTTCCCCCTACAGCAGGACATAAAATGAGCACATTTTCATTTTCAAATAAAAATCACTTCAGTACACTCACAATGAACTCTAGATATAATCATGTAATTTATTATTAAAAATTAGTTCATTTAGGTCATTTGACACCATAGCAGGTCATCAGAAATAACAAATATAAAAGCTGTGTTCCTGTATGTAACTAGTAAGATTAAGTTTTGAGAAATCTTAATTCAGAGACCACGTTACACAGGGTCTTAAAGGGAATCAATCCAACACAGGAAGTTCATCTTCAAGCAAAGCTGGCACAGGGCATTGAGACAGCTGCACTCTGCTTATCTGGCTGCAACCATTGGCTATCTCAAAGAAACTGGCGATTGAAATGAGTTCTTTATAAGAAATCTGGACAAAATTAAGGGAGACAATAGTTTCCAGAGTTCTTTCCCGACTATGTTATTAGAGCCATTATTGCTCGGCACGCATGATGTCATAACTGTCTTCTTAGTTGTTCACAGAGGTGCTAGAGTGTCCCAGACATGGAAACTTAGAGGCTACACTGGAGGGCTTACTTTCATCAATTCTTTCTCTGTTCTAAAATTCAACCTTAGAACAATGTTAGTCTTACTAACATTGTCTAAAAAAGCCTCAGAAACTACCTTTGATAAGGCACCTTAGCAGTCACCTTTATCAATCCCATGTTTAATTTTTAAGGCTCACAGATCTGTTTTGCCTCTATCTGCAAAGAAGCCAGGTCCCCAGCAGGTCTTCTGAACTTATTGATAAATGTGTGGGACAGAATAGGACTGATGACTCCAACCAAAAGAACGATGCCATTTGAGGTGACCCGGACCCATGGGCTTGCACATGTACACATAGTTTCTTAATCGGTCACTGTGTACTGCTCTGCCTGTCTTCCATGCCTCACACGTCTCAGAGAAAGCTATCATGAAGACCCTGCTAGGGATCCAGCTGCTCTCTCTTCAAGTGTTGCATTTCCCAATCCAGTGTCTAGCCTATTACAAAAAAAATAAAGAGGAATAGAGGTTGGTGTGAATGGGAAACACTTAGCAAATACATGGAGGGCCTGCCTAGTTATTATTGATTTTGCTTCTTTAAAAATTATCACTTCTTTGAGAATTTCATACAATATATTAGCTGAATTTTCTCCCAAAGTATATTTAGAGATATTTGTGGGAAAGAAAAGCAGTAACACTCATATGGTGACCATAGGATGTGGAAGCAGCAGATATTAACTCATTTAATCCTTGCTAAACAATGATTATATTTATTATGTATTATTATTTACTTTTGTTGTTACACCTATTTAAAGACAATGGGAGCAAGGCAAAATGGAGACAGATTTCCTAATTTTCCCATAGAATTAGCAGAGCCAGGATTTGAACCCAAGAATTGGGTTCTTATTTTCCCTGTTTGATGGGATGTCTGATTAGCACTGCTTAGTGCATGATCTAGAAGTTAGGAGATGCTCAGCTTTCCTAATTGTATGATGGGTTGGGTCAACTAGAGATATTTTAAGACCACTTGCTTCTCCTTGAATCTTATAAAATACTTTTTTTTTTTTTTGGTTTTTCGAGACAGGGTTTCTCTGAGTAGCCCTGGCTGTCCTGGAACTCACTTTGTAGACCAGGCTGGCCTCGAACTCAGAAATCCACCTGCCTCTGCCTCCCAAGTGCTGGGATTAAAGGCGTGCGCCACCACCGCCCGGCATAAAATACTTTTTTATATTGATCAATTAATCAATTGATTTGATTGATTGTCTTTGTGTGTGCCATGGCACACATGTGGTGGGTAGAGAACCATTTGTGACAGTTGCTTTTCTACTTCCACAATGTAAATTCTGGGGACTGAGCTCAGGTTATCAGACTTGGTGACAAGTGCCCTGACCCACTGAACCCTCCTGCTAACTCCTCTCCATGACTCTTTTTAAAAAATATGTTTTATTATTGTTTATTTTACATGTACATGTGGGTATGTCTGTATATGTGCATGTACCTGAAGTTAGGGGGCATCTGCTGAAGTTACAAGCAGTTGTAAGCTGTCTGATGTAGATGCTGGGAGTTAAACTCAGATCTTTGGCATGAACAATAAACGCATGCTATTACCTACTAAGCCATCTCACCAGCTTCTCTTCAAATTTCTCTCCAAAGTTATTGTCCATTGTAAGTAACAACTGAGAAAAATTAAACATTTTGTGACCTTTAAAAAAAAATGTGCTGTTAGTTGTTTGTGGAGGCTCACATTGGTAATTCCAAGGCCAACCTGTGCTACAGGGTCTCACTCTGTAGCACAGGCTGGCCTCAAAGTTAAGGTGATTCTGCTGTCTCACACATATTGGGATTATAAGCCTCCCCACATTGGGGTTATAAGTGTGACCTACCATTCCCAGGGAAAAGCGCTCTTGAAGCCTAATTTCAGGGCAAATAAAATATAGTTATGTTTAAATATCATACACATCAATATGCCTTTTAATTGCACAGTTCTAATTACCTTTCAATATCAGAACAATTCCCTTGATTTATGCATTCATTTGGAGAGTTGAAACTCTAAAACCAAAACATATAACGGCAAAACAGATTACATAATGTGCCTTAAAAGGCGAAGGCACGGTTGACTGCAGGCCAGCAAGCCGGGTGAGATGGACACTATGTTTACTTTTCAAGGGTTCCACTCTGTAGACTATGGAATCTACTTACCATTTCAATCCCTTTCATTGTTTCTTTTATCCTAAGCTTAATAACTTGGAGAACATTATTTCCGCAGCACACATGGCAGGGGTTTCTATGTCAGCCATTCAGGCTACCCCACATCAGGTGACCTTTCCTGGCTCCACATCAGACTGTGACCAATGGCACAGACCAGGGAGCAGGCATACAAACTCAGAGTGTCCCTCTACACTGTGGCTTTGAGGGGAATGGAGGCTAAGAGTGGATATTTGTCTGTACAGTTTCATGAGTATTGCTTCCGATTTTATAGTTTGTTGTCTTGTTTTTGTGGGCACAATTTAAACTAGTGTGAAGTTCATTGGCTACTAGGAAAACTTCTGTCCGTTTCTTAGAGAAGCTATAAATGATATTCTAGCCATCAAATTTCTTGTTGTCATTTAACCTAGCTTTGCACGTTGGTTCCTTTATTTTGACTATACTTAGGGCCACGTTCCTATTGTAAAGCAACTTGGAAATTAAAATGTGTAAGTTAGAAAGTTAGTGAAAGCAGTAACCGAACTGCCAAAATGACCTTGAAAAATAAACCCCTGTAGATTTTAGAGTTGTAGAAGTTCAACAACAAATGCAAATGTAATGGGGTTAAAAAAAAAAAAAAAAGACTAGCCAGAGCAATTCACCAACACAGGTCTCATGCCAGGCCAGCCTGGAAAGTGTATTTTCCTAACCTTGAGGAAAACATCCTGCACAGCCTTCTAAATAAAATGCTGCTTCCTCCACACTTTTATTCTCCGCAGAAAAATTCTTTTTTTTTTTTTTTTTTTTTTTTTTTTTTTTTAGATATTTTCTTTATTTACATGTAAATTTCTCCATTCCCAGTTTCCCCTCCAAAAAACAAAGAAACAAACAAAAACAACAAAAACAAACCCCTGTTGCCTCCCACAATGGAAAGATTTCTATGAAACTCTACACTGGCTTCTAACCACTCTAAAGAGCTTGTTCAGTGTTATTTTAAGCTATGTGTGTTGAGAGAGAAATTTATATTTGTAATTAACCAAGAGAAATAATCAAACTGAGTCTATTTCAGGGGAGGAGCAAGGAAGAGACTGTAGCTCATTTGAATTCTGGCTTCAGATTCTTCTTTTTATTTAAAAGCCATATGATAGCCTATATCACTGAAATCAAACATGGTATTTATTTATTTGGGCTTTTGCTTTTATTTGGGCAACACTGACCTCTGAGACTCTTAAGGTTAGAGAAGCCAGATTGTTACCAACTAATAGATTAAAAAGACATACACTTATTTCAAAGTGGTCAAAAATGAATGTCAAACCAATAGATATCCAGAAATAGACCAGTTAAATTTCACACGAAACAAGTCAACCATACCCTCGTTTATTCTCTGAATATTTTGAGTTGGAATGATCCGAGAAAATTTCAGATCTGCTGACTAAATTATATGAAAACAACCAGAACAGGTTGCTTAGATTATTGGGGGAAAACATGAAAATTAAGCAATCTGTTCTCACAGAGCTTGGGTCAGGACAGTAAGTAGGATACCTTTTCACCCTGTGGGCTCTTCACATGGACTTTTGATCATTAGATGAGAACGGAGGAGTGGTCAGGATAGGGACAGGGCATACCCACACAAGCAGGGCTGCTTTTCATAGTTGTGACTCTCCGTTAAGTTATGTTATGTTCAGCTGCCTTACTAAAGCCAAGAGCCCATTTTTCCCTGACTATGGCCTTCAGACACACACTGAGCAGAACGGTGACACAGGTTTGAGTGTAGACAGAGGGATGGAGGAGGCAGCTTGGGCCTTGACATAGTTGTGACAAAGCTAACTTCTTCCTCAGAGTAAATTTCTGATATCTTCATCAGAAGACTCTAGAAAGAACAAGCTAAAAATCATGTCAGAGCTCTGTCTTCAGCAAAGAAATGCTTACAATGTTCTCAATGATGTGTTAACCACATTTTTTTAAATGTATACATTAAAAGATAGAAGAGAAGCAATGAAGAATATCTTTGTTTAAAAACTTGGAATATATACTTCAGGAAGTGGGTAACATAGTGGAGTGGCTGGCAGGTAGCAGGAGGCAGCTAAGGCATGAAGGGTAGTGGGTGAGATGGTGGGTGGATGGCTTTCTACAGTGTACCACAAGCAGGGCAGCCCTCTTGGTGGGCTAAAAATATACTGCAAGGTGACACCAGGACAAAGAGCCTGAATATTTTCCTTTCTTGTATTGCAACTACCCTTGGCAACACTAAACTGCATGTTCCTATGCCTGATAAGGGATTTTGTCTTTTTTTTTTTCCTTCAGTAATAGAAACCCAGTTTCTTCTGCATGCATGGCTCATACTCCGATCCGCGTAGGGATGCGGTCACATGCCTTGTATATACTTATTCATATATGCTTTTTCAATGCAAAACCCAAATGGCAGATGATCACCTACCTTCCCAGGTCTTCTCATCGCACAATGCTGTCAGGTCCAACTGGGGCATATCTGGGCCGAAGCTCTCCTGCTGATCTTCACCATCTTGATTCCTCTGTTGTTTGGTGTCGGATATAGTGGGATACTCCTGAATCTTCATTGTGGGGCTCTGCAATAACAGCACAATGTCCCCTAATAGCTACTGTTCACCAAAATGCAAAAACATTTGCATCGATTCCACGCCTTCTGATTGCAACCTCCCAAGTCACAGCTGCTAACATTTCCACTGCAGAAATAAAAACCAGGGCTTGATGCCCCCTGGGCACTATCTGGCTACTCTCATGCAAATAGCCACTGTCCATCTGCCAGCCTTTAACTTCTTGGAGGGAGAGGCAAGATGATTTTCTTTAGGCTGCTCCTCCAGAAAACTCCAGGCAGCTGACAGGTCTTGAGTGATTACTGACTAAGACTGGGAAGGAGAAGGAGTTTAAGAAGGAGTTCTTAAAGGAGCATGGCCCATCAGACGGTAAACAACAACAAAAAGCTGGCCATGGTTGCTAAGGCTGTGGCAGCAACCCGGTGTGTCTGGCAAGCGGTGTCTTTGCCGCTTAGGTAAACATTCCTGCAAGGGCAGGGGAGAAGCTAGGGCCACCACACTCCTCTGAGCCTTCAGGCTTAGATCGATTAAATGGGGCCGTTTTCTCTAGAGTGTGGGGGAGAACAGACTATGGAGGCTCTCTGAGTATTAAAACATTGTTGCGCAAATTCAAATGGCCGGGGTTTGGTGTTTCATCTCAGCTAGCAGTGAGAAACAGACCCTGAAAACAAGCCAAGAACACAGGGAGAGCGATCTTCCCTCCCAGTAAAAAAGTAAGAGCTGGCAAGTTGGTGATATGTAATTTTATCCTAAAAACTATGCAGTTGTCATTGTTTTTCTGTTTATTCAGTTTCCCTGAATACTAATGCTGCATTTGGCTCTGCCATTGGTGGTAACCACACCTGGCTAGGAAACGTTGGAAGGGAAAAACCTTCCCTAAAATGCAGATATTTAAGCTAAGTGCTCGTGCTCGTGTGTGTGTGTGTGTGTGTGTGTGTGTGTGTGTGTGTGTGTGTTTAAAATGGCAGTTAAATGAATTCTTTTGCAACACAACTGTCTTTTTAACTTGTTCTCTTGGCATATTGTAGGTTAAGCTGCTAAAGCTCTTCCAGTTTTCACGAAATCATACATGACTAAGCTTAAATATTTTTACTAGAAAATGTACTTTTCAAGTAGTACAGATTTTCTTTGGAGGTAAATGAGCATTTATTTTTAGTTATCCTATTATTAATTAAAAAAACCAAGAACATCTGGAAACCATAAGTGAATTCATTAATGTAGGAGATGTTGTTATACTTAAAATAAAGTGCTATTTCAGCCTTCCAGCTCCTTTTAGTAGCTGTTCGACCCACTTTGAGATCACCAGGGGAATTCTTGGTGCTTTGTGCTATTCTGTTCTTTTTGAGTGAAGCATGAAGACTGGCATTTCTTAACATGGGGAAGAAAACAAAACTTCAATATGGTTGTGAGGAGCAGTAGCATCCCATGAAACACCAAGGCCTTATACTCTAGGGCAGGGGTTCTCAACCTTCCTGATGCTGTGACCCTTTAATACACTTCCCCGTGCTGTGGAGACTCCCAATCATAACATTATTTTGTTGCTACTTCATATCTGTAATCTTGCTACTGTTATGAATTCAAATCTGATAAGTGACCTCAGCTGCTGCTCTAGGATATTTTCAGGTTGTTATCTGTCTACTGGCAAACAGTCATATTACTTCAGCCACTGGTTCCGTGAGTTTAACCTAAATGGATCAGGAATGAAAGCTTCAATCTCGTATTCAGATTTTAGATGTTTTAGGGACAATCAGTCAAATTTTTGTGTGAATGTATGGGTTTGTATGACTATAAATGTGTAAGACAGAGAGATGGGTACGCATATAGTAAATAAGTATTTCTCAACAATCTTTCAAAGTTCTTGTGAATATCTAAGACATGATACTCAAAGCCTGCAGGTCTACAACCCAGCAAAGAGACAGCCAAGCGGAAGCTACGACTCCTTCTGCTACTATAAGGTATCATGTCAAGACCAATGAGTAATATGCCAGGTCTCCAAACGGTTAGTAAGGGGACTAGGAGACACAGCACGTATGAGAGGATTTAAGGTAAAGCATGATACATCGAAACATGGAACACATTTATGCATCATGGGAAAAAAAGGAGCAAACAACCACAAGTATGCTTGCCATTAATCAGCAGTAGCCACTGACTCAGGCAGCAGGTGTGGGTGGGAGGGATGTAGAGGAAGCCCTGCCACATAGGCAGAGGCAGAAGAGGACTAGTGTAAAGGCAAGCAAACCAAGGAGCACCCTGGCTACAGTGGGAGAACAGGTTCCAGGGGCCAGCGCTGGGATTGAGAAGAGGGAAGCCAGAAGCAGAGGCAAGGGTGACAGGCCCCACATGCTGAGCCAAGCTCTGCATAGTTAAGTGTATAGTAGTGCCAGTTACTACATGTCAAAGACACGACACGCAAAGAGGGAAAGTGCTCGTTAGTTCATCTGAGAAACGGCTTTCTAGTGTGTGTGAGTTTCTTAGACACTAGGAAAAATTTCGTTAGACAAACTAAAAGGTCCCATGATTGTTACATGATAGATAGAATCAGTTAATAAGAAATTATTCCAGGGCTAGAAAGATGACTCAGTGGTTAAAAACACTGTTGTACTTGCAAAGAACCCAGGTTCCATTCTCCACACCTATATTGAGGTTCCCACTGTCTGTAACCCCAGTCCCAGGGGGGTCTGTCCTCCACAGAAACATCATACACATAGTACACAGACATATGTGTGGCCAAAACACCCTTATGCATAAAATAAAAATAAACAAGTCATTTAACGTTTTGAAAATAAAAAAAAAACAGCACTAGGTCTGTGGTGATAAAACAAGGAAAGACAGTGTTAGTGACAGTGGACAAGGTGTCTTGTTTTATATCAAGTGGCCGTAGATTGGATGACTTCTTTTCATAATGACACACAGGCAGAGTTGTGTAGAAAGTGAGGAAATGGGTTAAAATTGGGAAGAACATTTCAGGAAGGAAGAAGCTTTGTTCAATGAGGCCTTGTTTGTTTGTTTGTTTGTTTGTTTGTTTTTCATGTGGTTTAGGCATAGCAAGCAGTTACTGCTTCTGAAATCCCATAAGGCCAGGCCATCAGGGTGGGCACCAGGGTGGTGTTGAACAGGAGGACATCCTGCATAGTGAAACCTAGGTTAACTGAAGTTGATTCTTGGAACAACAATGGACACATCCCTCTTTCCTATATCTATCCCAGTGTGTGCAACCACGGACACACTTGCACAGCGAGCATGCTCTGTTGTAGTGGAGCTCATGCACAAGTTGGTCTGTCTTGTTGGGCTCTGATCCACCCCCAAGGTTGTTGTTCTACTTGTCCTCTGAGCTTACAGCCTGAGTCCTAATTTATGACCCAATTGGTCTATGAAGCTGGTGTGCTTTCCTGGATTTGGCTTTCAGAATTGGCTCCTGCACAGGAGGAGACAGTGATGGCAAGTTGCTCCTCAGTTGCTACCCAGGCTCTGTAGCCATGTTCAAGAAGACAAACTGCTCTTCCTGACTGTAGGTTCCTCAGCTGAAGCACCTGGCAAGGTAGCCCATACTTTCTAGGGATACTTATTATAGACACGGAAAATACTGCCTATTTGCTTATCTGTTTCTCCTCTTTGATCATTCAGGTTAACTTGTCATGGGCAGCCTCACATACAGATATATTTTGGGTTTAAACTTCTGTTGTTTACACATCTAGTATTTTCAGATCAATCAAAAAGTAAATTAATTGCACAATTTTCACCTCAGAAATCGTTCATGCTACAATGTGAAGCACAATGAACCTCTGTCAAAATGTTGCTTCATATGATAGCGCAAAGAATCTTTGCTTAGTGGAATAATGGATGGCTCGTGTATAATAGATAGGTAAGGATGGGTTCTGGAGGTAGAGACCTGAGTTTACCAGCAGCTTTGCTTTCAAGACCTGTGGATCAGCCTCTTTGAACATTAGCGTCCCTTTTTCTAATACTGGATTGAGATATCTTAAGGTTGTTGTGAGATACAAATCAAAAACATATAAAACAGATTTCCCACAGTACAAGTACATAGATTTCTGTGTCTACCTCTACTACCTTCAGCAAAGGTTTATTGAGCATGTAGCATGTTCTGGGCAATAGACTTCCCAAATGCTTAAGGTATAGAATTCTGAGTGGAAGAGAAACTTTCAATGTCTGAGTAGTGGAGGCAGCTTGTCCCACCTGGGCCTCAGGTGACATCCCACATGTTGATTGAAACCATTTACCTCACTAACCTTTAGTCTCTTTGTCTGTCTCATCATTGTCAAGACTCGAATCTGTCCAGCTGAGCTTGGTTTTCTCTGTTCTGTCCCCAGCTTTGGACGTTAAATGAGTTCATGAGCCATTCCCTACACAGAATTTAGGTAAATGGCTAAGGATTTAGAATGGGGAATGACAATACTTGAGGTTGCTGGACAATGCAGCTTTCCCAGGAAAAACCAGTATTAACTGAAGACGCAGGAAAGCACCAACATTTACTGTTTGGCCTGATAATAAAGGAGAGCAGACATATAACACAGTCTCAAGGTTCAAGTGTGCACAAGCTCCAGCAGTGTGTGGTGAGCAGGACAGACCTGTTTCTCAGGGTCACTGGAAGCTTGGACTTGAGATTGTGGGACACTCAACTCTCAGTCTTGCATGGCAAGCCTCAACCTCTCCCCTTCTCATTTTCTTTTCCTTCTTTTATTTAATTACTTTTTTTTTTTTGAAGCAGGATGAGAAAAAAAGGCAAATAGGCTTTTATGATGAATGTCCTGTTTGTTATCAAAGGTATGCTTCTAATCACTCTTAATTGGTGGGCTTAGAAGGCAAAAAGAACATAAAAATTTCTTGAAAGAATTTAACACTTCCCTGCCTTGGAATCCTGAAATAAAATAATTTCTCTCTGGTAATTCAATGCCCTTCCATACAGTTAGTAATTCTTGCTTGACTTACTTCCATGGCAAAATGATCCATAAGTTTATTATTTGAATAGTCTAGACTTTATATGAAGTGTAACATATTTTCACAATATAAAATTCCTTGGGGCTGGAGAGATGGCTCAGTGATTTAGAGTGCTTCCTACTCTTACAGAGGACCCAAGTTCAGTTTCCAGTGCTCACATCAGACAGTGCACAACTGCCTGTAATTACATCTGTAGGAAGATCTAATATCTGTGGCCTCCATTGGGCATCTAACTCACATGCAAATGTGTAATTAAAACAATAAACCAGGCGATGGTGGTGCACACCTTTAATCCCAGCACTTGGGAGGCAGAGGCAGGTGGATTTCTGAGTTCGAGGCCCGCCTGGTCTACAGAATGAGTTCCAGAACAGCCCGGGCTATATAGAGAAACCCTGTCACAAACAAACAAACAAACAAACAAAAACAAAAAAAAAAAGCAACAAAAAAGTAAACCTTTAAAGAAAAATGCTTAGCTTACAGAAGGATCCAAAGTGTAAGACACCTCCATAGTGAGTACAAGTCTGAAAATGTATTTTCAGTCATGCATTCTAGAAGGGGGTCACATGAGTGGTAAGGATTCTTTCTCCTCTGGGGATCTGAGATTTCTAAATGAGTTTCAGAAAGAAAGAACAACCACTCTAGGCTCCATGTGTTATAAAACACATGCTACCTCTTTCTAAAGTTACCTCCGCTTATACAGCCCAGGGAAGACATTTTTATTGAAGTGCCAACCTCTCCATTGCCCACCACAAGGAATGCTACGTTTCTTTGTGACATTTTGAAGTGACTTTGAACTTTTTTCATTGTGTGTGATTAAAATGTTTTTAATTCAAACCTCAGAAGAAAAGAATGTGTAACTTTCGGTGAATAGTACCTACTTGAGATTCCCAGGAACCCTCTTTTTAAAATAAATAAAAAATAAAGACATGCAATGAAGGTGCAAGGTCATGATCATTTTCAAAATAGGTGTTGGCATGAAGTGTATTTAAAACATCCAACTGATATTTGAAAAAAAATCATACTGAAACAAGGGAGAGTATGTTAAAAATGGAAAACAAATCTCCCATTCTTTAATGAATAGTAATAAAAATAGTCCCCCAAAATAGATGCAATCCCAATCCTGTGAAGTGATATCTTTTTCTCCATTGGTGCAACTATGATAAAGGGTGACATTCAGAGTTTGTCTTTGGTTTTATTTCTCTATCTAATTTCTTCTAACTATCGTGGTCATGATGGTAGTACTTCTAAAGAGTGAATGTTTATAGTGAGCCGGTTGCTGATTGGTGCTACATATGGGTAGAGCATGTAAGAAGTTCTTCTCCTGGCACTCAGGAGAAGAATTTAAGATCTGTCCCAATGATGGTGCTGTGAGCCAGAGACACAGGGAGGCCACTGTGAGTTTGAGTGTCATTTGGGATTATGATTTGCTCTCATGAAGTTCACTGACACCACTGTTCTACTCCACTTTATCCCAGAAAAGATGAGAAGACATCTCCAGGAGGCTGGCAAGATTTACGCTTCTGTCCAATGTCAAAGAGCTTTCTGCAAGCCAAGAAAGATGGCAGAGAAAAGAAGAAACATGCACCCTAAGAAGGTTCCCTAAGAGACAAGAGAAGATCATCAGCCCAGCCTGTTGCTTTGGTCCTGTGGAAGGAAGAACACTTGACTTGGAAATAAGATATGAAGGAAATATCTCAAAGGCAGAAGCAAAGTCAAAAACGAAAATAATGCAGTCTCTACCTATGTACCAGACTGTCATTCTTGTTGCCTTTGCCTCCTGGGTCCTAGGGTTCCAGGCACAAGACACCATGTCCAGCTCTCTGTCTAGGTTGATGAAGTACACACAACAGGACTCAAACAGAAGAAATAAGAAAGCTACAGCAGTAGGGGTGTGGGGGGGTTTCATTAATTTATAATTGTTTCATGAGAGTGTCCACTTTTCTAAGGAGAAATTTCCCAAAATTTCTGATTCCGTGTATTTTCATTGGTAGACATCATATCTAAGACTTTCTACATGCTATATACACTTTGTACTACTCAGCCATGCTACTCATTTCTACCTAGTACAGTATTTAGATTCCTAATGTGCTAGACTCAACACTCTCTGGGGGCAGTGATTCTGGCTGTCATTAAATGCTCTGAGAATAGAACATATGTAAGATAATTTAATAGACATTATTAAATAACTCCATTATAAACTGGGTCAGTACTCAGCAAGTATTAATAACCACTTATCTATAAAGACACTTCTCCCTATTTTATTAATATATCTACATTTAATAGTATTTAGAGAAAAGCATTAATTCTACCCAGAGACATGCTAAAAATTGACACTGGAGCTGGAAGCATTTAGGAGTAGGAGATGTGATATACATATATAAATTTAAAATTGAGACACTAAGCTGAACCAGAAACAGGCCCAAGAGAAAATGAGTATTTGAATCAACATGGTGCCACCAAGATAACATACACAAAGGCAGGAAGATGAGTGAAACTTAAAGATACAGCCATTGGGGAAGTGAATTTCTTACTTAATCTGAAACAAAAGGAACTCTATCGAGTAGCTTAATCTGAATGTATGTTAATTTGGAAAGGAATGAGGCTTTGCTTGTAACAGAAGAGTTCAAATTCCCTACTTACTTTTCCTACACTTAAAAGATGCATCAAGTCGTAGAGAGAACAAACTAGTGACTTCATTTTCTTTAATGGAAAACTCAGAGAAGTATCACTATGCTAGTACAATTTATCTTTACAAGGGGTAAAATAATCTATCTTCCTTTCTAATCACCATCCTGTCAGTTACCTCACTAGCTCTTACCAATAGGCTAGTACCATTTCCCAAGCACACTCAAGAACAAGGGCAAAGTCTGACCACCAGTTCCACTTTTGTTAGCTACTCACCTCATAACGCAGTGTGTCTCTACTGCCTCTTTCATTTTCTTTGCTATCAACAACAAAAACAAATACATAAATCATCCATCTATTTTAAAATCTCTTTTATCCATTCATATTATAACTTTATTTTAAAAGTAGTCAGAGTATCTCTGAATCAGTGTCTAATAAAATTAAAAATCAAAATAGAACATAAAATCAAAAATGTAATAAAGAACCTAGGAAATTCACTAATATATTAGGTATAGCAACGCACGTGGATTGGTAGCAGCTGTGACTGCATGAGATCTGTACACACTCAAGCCAGATAAAATCCCAGCTTTGAGAGGTTTGGGACATGAGCCCCAACACTAGCTGAGGAGCTCTTGGCATTTAATAGCTAGTAGGGGAAAAGTCAGTTTTATTTAAGGATGTGATCCACACTCCATGGTAGTTTCCACACCCAAGAGTATTTAGACAACACACTTGGGCTAGCCCGTCTCTTTTAAAAGGGTGAACATGAAGTTGACCGGGTAGGAAGGTGAATCTGAAGAAGGTGGAGGAGAGAGGTTGAATATGATCAAAATAGATCTTAAAAAATTTTCATATAGTAAAACTATTATCTCTTAAAATGGATGCACATTAAAAAACATAAGTAAACCACACATGGATATAATTATTTGCCATAGTAATAGAGTCTGTACCCCAAATACTGTCCTTACAATAAATACTTCTGGCTACACACACTCCTTTCTCCTATTTGTTTTAGTTCTTGTAACTCACATCACATTCAGTGAAGGAAATCCTTCATGTCCTTGAAAAATAGAGTGAGAAGCAAGTTCTCAAATTACCTCTCAGAAGATATCAGTTCAGCAGCTTCAGGTTCAGATGTTTCTTGGGATTGCGTGGAACTGAGACTTTCCATGTTCTGTAACACAACAAATGTTGGTTGCTATGAGGCAAGGAAAGAAAAGTTCAACAGCATAGTGTCCTTTCTTTAAAAGAGGCAAATCAGGGGATGTCAATAGAGACACAGTTCTGATGATTAAAATGATGCTTATTGGCATAAAGGCACATTGAGCCCTATCATCCCTTTAACAAAGACAACTGGCATCATGGAACCAGACAACTGTAACACTCTCATCAGCTAAAAAGGTATTTATGGGTAATGTGCAAAACTCAGATTGCCAGAAAATCAAGATGATTAGAAATGCAAAGGAGGGTTGATCTTCAATCTAATCTATCAGTTGCTGCTCATTCTATATTTTTTCTTCTTTGCCTTTGTTGTTGTTTTTGAGACAGAATATCATGTGATAGAGGATAACCTTGAGGTGATTCACCTGCCTGCATCCAGAAAGTGCTAGGTTACAGCTGTGTGCCCTCACATCAAGCTTAATTTATTACCATTGTGGAATATGTTGCTAATATGACCTTGAGTAAACAATAGGCATTGATGAGAAAAATGGTCTGATTATAAATCAGTTTGGTCCAAAGTCTGCCTTATGGGCTGCAGTGTAGTTCTGCAGTAGAATACCTGCCTAGCTTAAGCAAGGCCCTGGATTCAATTTCCTGCATAAGGAAAGAAAAGGAAATGTTCTTTGCACTGCTGATCTGTTATTGGGGGCAGTGTAAACGAGTGCACCCGCAATGGAAATCAGTGGGGAAGTTTCTCAAAGGATTATAATAGAACTATTATATAACTAAAGTATATTAATACTGGGCATATACACAGAGCACTCCGCATCCTACCACAGAGAGACACACATTCACATTTATTGCACATTCGTGTTTATTGATGCACTATTCAGTGCTACAAGATAATGAAGCCAGCATAGATGTCCATACACTGAAGACTGGATAGAGAATGAATGTGGTATATACTCAGTGGAATTTTAGGCAGCCGTTAACAAAAACAAAATCATGAAATTTGCAGGAAAATGGACAGAACTGGAAAGATTATATTAAATGAAGTGACCCAATCCCAGAAAGACACAAATGATCAAATACAAGGGTGGCACAGACAAGAACCTGCCCAGATTTCTTGTGATGTGGTCTTGAGTCTTTATGTTAAAAAAAAAGTTGTATTGGGTTGTATTTGGTGTTCTCTCCATCTCTCTCCTTCATTTTGCCCTCGACCCTTGTACCTTCCTTTGCACTTTGATGTCACATGCGACCTTTTCTTTCATATATGGACCCTTAACTTTTAATATATGCATATAACAAGTAAGGAGTTAGGGAAGTAGGTACAGATTTTGAAGGTAGACAGGAAACCACAAGAGGAGAACAAGGAGCGTGAAGAAAGTGGGGGCGGGTAAAGGTCTCATGTGACATCAAAGTGCAAAGGATGCTACAGAGGTCAAGGGCAAAAGGAAGGAGGGAGACGGAGAAAACACCAAATACAACCCAATACCACTTTTTTTTATTTTTAGATAAAGAATCAAGGCCACATCACAAGAAATCCTGGCAGGTTCTTCTTGGTGCCACCCTGTTGTTTGATCTACAACTTACCTTTTATCTGAAAAACAGCTAGGAAGTTTTGACATTTCAACAAAACTTGCTATGTTTATATACAGATCTAAGATTCCTTTTGTTTGTGTACCATTGAGCACAGAAAGAATGCATTGGCTTCTGAATTCTGTGTTTTGGCAATTAATGTTTAACTTTCCTATTCAGAGCCTATGATAGAAACAAAGGTATTATAAACACTGTGACAAGGTGTATTTAGGTCAGGCAGACCATGAACATGATGAGGGCAAGATCAGTGGTCACATTTATGGCTGTGTTACTGGTGCTGAGTATAGCTCAGTGTGAGTTATCAATGTGTCACATTGTATGGGATCTGCTGCCTTTTTAGGGTATAAAAGGGAGCCCAAACTCAATGATTCAAAGAAGTAGACAGAGAGAAAGAGAGAGACAGAGACAGAGACAGAGACAGAGAGACAGAGACAGACAGAGAGAGAGACAGAGACAGAGAGACAGAGAGACAGAGACAGAGACAGACAGAGAGGCAGAGAGACAGAGAGAGACAGAGACAGAGACAGAGAGACAGAGAGACAGAGAGAGGGAGAGGGAAATATATATGCAGGAGCACAGAACAGCTGCTATCTTCAGCACAAAGCTCCAGACATGCCCTGGGAGTTTTCTTCTTCATTCTAACACTTAGGTGGAGGAAGCAAATGGGACATCTCACCAGCCAGCCACATATCAGCAGTAGAGACACAGGATATGAGATGTCACTAGGCATATGGCTACTTCATGACTGGAAGAAAAGAATGGGGATGGAGAGCTAGTGAGCTCTTCATGGGACTTCATTGTGGTATCAGTAGTTGCGTGTGTGTGTGTGTGTGTGTGTGTGTGTGTGTGTGTGTGTGTGTACGAGGGTGCATGTATGCATGCATAAGGGTAAATTCAAAGGATAACTCTATTTCTCCTGCCATCTTTTGAGATTCAGGGAGCACTTAGGTTGCCAGTCCATATATACCTATTGATCTACCCTGCTGGCCCTAGGCGATATATTTTAAGCAATAAATCATAAAATATAAAAGAGTGACAAAAAGGGATTTCAACCTGCTACTGATCCTTTGCTAATGAGGCCACACCACTGTCTCCTTTCTTTAACTCAAGGTTAGAATTATAGACTTGTTTTGACTGGCAGCATTACCCTGACCTTCAGGGTGACATGTTTGTTCAAAGGAGGCCTTCTGTCCTGTCCTCTAAAAAGTTCTGTTAGCATGAACAGCTTTTGAAGACAAAGTCATTTTCCTCCCATGTATAAGTGCTTCATTCTGTGGTCAAATAGGTTTTGTGTGTAGTTTTCAATGCCAACATTGGGCAGAGGGGGATTTAAAATAATTTCTAGTCCAAAGCTAGCTGCAGCAAGACATTTGTTCATTTAGACTGAAGGTTATATTTATAATTATGTCTAACTTGAAAATATCCATAAAAGGTAGTAGAGTTAACCTACCTTTCCCACAGTATCTGACATTAACTTTTATAATAATAATGAAAACAGACTGTAACTTAGATATATTTAGTAGATACTCTCTCTCTCTCTCTCTCTCTCTCTCTCTCTCTCTCTCTCTCCCTCTCTCTCTCTCTCTCTGTGTGTGTGTGTGTGTGTGTGTGTGTTTGTGTGTAAGTTGACTGAGCTTAATGTTTATCAGGAGGCATGTTTGTAAGTACTTTTCTTGCCTCTGTGAGTGTGGTCAATGCTTTCTCTTGCCTCTGTCTCCCCTCCCCCTAACAGTGTCAAGATTTTCCTGATGTATTATTTTGAAATATACAGTTAATATGTTTGGAGTTATTTAAAATTTATATTGAGAAAAACATATGTATTTTCAGTATTGCTGTAGACAAGCATCTACATAAGACTGTTAAATTGATTGTTGTTTTATATCAAACAACTTTTATAATACTCATTTTTATTGTTATAATATTTTACAAATTTTAAAAAAATATGATAAAAAAGATATTGTAGGTATTGAAGGGGGTTCTCTGGGAGGAATTGGTTTACAAAAGGGAAAACAAGAATGTGATTTAATTCTACTTACTTAAAATATGTTTTTAAATGTTAACAATTGAAATCATGTAACCTTTCTCATCATAATGCATTAAAACTCAAAGATGTGGAAAAAAAAATAAAAATTTTCCTACATCAGCCTCCCTGGTACTAGAATTATAGGCATTACCAGAATGTGCCACCATACTTAGCTATGGTTGAAGCCTTCTAAAAATAACTCATGGAATTGAGCATAGAATGTAAACAAAGATTGAATGCGTGTTTACTTGCTTACTTGTGAATGTAATCGACTCAGAGCAATAGTTGTTAAGTTTTGCATCTGACTGTACTTACTTGTCCCCTGTCTCATCATCTGAAAAGGCAGACTTCAGGTAGGCAGAAAATGTGTCCCTGTTTTGATCATCTTTTATGCCCTCACTATCCTGAGCAGTGCGTGCTGGCGACTTGTGTGACTGTCCGTGTTTCATGGAGGCAGCTGTAGTCACATGTGGCACTGCATAGACAACTGCCATGTAGTTTGGACAGGATATCTTGCTGTATTATGCTGTACTAGAGACCAAATTTAAAAGCCCTGTATTGGTGGGTGATTCGTTTTGCAGCGGCAGATGGCATAGTCTAGCGGGGGCAGACTGGAAAGGTGCAGATGTCCTACCTTACTGTTGTGACTCCAAATGAATTAGAAAAGGGTATCAGCCATACGAAGGCAAGACAAAGAGGAAAGCGTTCAAAACAGCTTATTTTTAAAGGGCATTTTATTGTTATGTGCATCGGTGTGTATGGGATGAGACATAAGCTTGCCAAGATCTATATATGTATGTGAAGGTCCAAGGGCAACTTGTTGGAGTCAGTTCTTTACTTCCTCTATGTAGGCCCCAGAACTAAGCTAGTCAAACTTGGCAGCAAACACCTTTCCCTCAAAGCCATATTGCTGGTCCAGGAATCAAGATATTTTAAATATAATAAGCTACATTTGACAATTAGAAAGTTGGAAGAAGGCCTGAAGCTGAGGAAAAGGAAAGGGCTTGGAAGAACTAAGGAGTAAACAATGGGGTTGGATCAGGACACCCCAAGGTCAAAAAAGATCATTGCACAAGAAGAATGGGTTCTAACATGCTCACTCTAGTACTATGCAAAGCACATGGAGACAGCATTTGTCAAATGCTGATGTGGAAACCATCTGTAGAAACAGCCTAAACCTTAGACTTTGTGTTCATAATTAAAAATCTGATAGGTGTCAAAAATTTGGGTAACACTTACATCCAAGTATGACTTAGGAAGGTGAGCCAGTGAGGCTGCAGCAGAGCAGTACACAGCCACTGAGAAGAGGGCAAGGAGAGATCAGTGCCAAGGACAAGAGACAAAGAGACAAGCGTCAGACATGGGACACAGTAGGTTACAGCAGAGGAGTCTTAAAGGGCCAGTTCATAACAGAAAACTGGTTTTCTGAAGAAAATTATGCATAAAGATTGACTACAGGGCTGGTAAAGGACCATGGGTAACAAGTGTAGATGGCTGAAGTGTTTGAATTAAAACCAAAGTGAGAGACTAGGCATCAGAACACAGGGACACTTTGAAGCGAAACCCTTTAGGGTGCTCACTTTTACCTATATTTTTAGCACACTGATCAGCATTTATCTCTCCAAAAGCCAAAAGAGATGTTAATATCTTTCTTTTACATAAGTAGCAAAGCTTCATGACATACCTACCTTGCGGCTATTTGCTTTAGCAGTGCTGGAAATTGAATTTACACATGGGAGCCAAGTGCTTTACTACAGAGCTTTAGTACCTTCTCTCCTAGCTTGCTATATAATGATGAAGCTAACACTGAATCAAGATATAAGTAACTGCACGACCCATTCTCCTCTTGGGAACCTCAGCTGGGGTTTCAGACATTAGGTGGAAGCTGTTCACAGAGATGGGATCCTACTAGATCTTGTCTTTTGCTTTATAGTTTCAACATAGTGTCTACTCTAGAATTATGTATTATAATAGGATGTATTGAGAAAATAAAAGAGTAAACAATTATTTCTAGTAATACTATTATATTATACAATCACTTTCAGGTAAACATTTGGGATAAACATATTTTTCTTTTGGTGTTTTTTCTAGGAATGCATTACACACACACATACACACACACACACACACACACACACACACACACACACTATAGCTTACTTACTCATGTCCTAGGTATTCAATTACCTATATTTCATGCCTTTGTACTTAAAAGGAAGATAGTTAATAACAGTCTCCTACCGACTGGAACTATTAAAATTATAAAGTACTTCGAATACAATTTCAAGGCTTAGCATTATATTAGTTTCCTTAACCATAATTTCTAATACTTATATTGTATCTTACTGAACCCACATCCAGGTATTACTTATTTCTTTGATCTTATATTTTTAAATAGTACACTGGCTTCTAATTACTCATGACAGGCTTATGATGAGAGAATTAGTACACATGTTTTTGTGTTGTTTCTTGTTTTGTTTGTTTTTCATTTTTTAATCTTGAGGTTAGAAGGAAGATTCATGAGCCAGCCTCAGTACGGCTCTCTTCTCATACTGTTAGGCTGTGTTCTAGAAAGAACATTTTGGGGGAATAAAGAGACTATTTTCTAGGCCTATAAAGACGAGTTTATGTAAACCCTGTGTATATTCTGCTTGTATTCATGTTATCCATTTGCAGTGGGTTGGGGGAAGGAGTTGTATGCATGTTTGTGTGTGTGTGTGTGTGTGTGTGTGTGTGTGTGTTTGCCTTACAGGATGACCTTAGAATTGGAAAACAAACATAAAAATCACTTATCATTGAGTCAGGTAATAAAATGGTATGGTTGGAGACTTAGAATTATTTTTAGACTAGAGTAAGGGAAACAGTTAAATCAAAGTTCACTATCTTGGCTCTTAAAACAAAGCAGGAGTTATCTTTTCTCCTGAAAGAAACTAAGGGTACAAATAGAGCTACAGCCAAGGAGGGAGGGAAAGTGTCCCTGGGAATGATATGGAGTTGGAGCTGAGCAACCTAACGCTGATTGGCACCTCCCTGCCTCTGTACCCTACACCTTGATGAGCTCTGTGTTCCCACATCCTAGAGAGGCAAAAGAAAAAGCCCCAGGCACTCCGGTTGTATGGACAACAAGCCTGTGAAGGCCTGGTGAGTTCTGTACATGGTTCACCTCTTTGGTGTTTATCATATATAGTTAATCTCCCATTCTCTCTTGAGAAGGGCTTCAATTTCTACCAGTGTTCCTCTTGTTAAGGTCAACAGTGAGCTTCACTTTGTGAATTCAGATGGTCAGACCCTGTCCTCTCTTGGCCTCACCTCTGACTCTTGTCTCCTTAAGAGACTCAGTTACCTGGTTTGTAAGACACCAAACTTGCTCAGTTTTCCTCTACATTCTGGCTGCTGGTTATTAAGCTTATTTTATGGCATATTTTCCCATTGTCTAAGTGTTGGTATGTCTGTCTCCTTAAGTATCTCTGATTCTGATGACTGTCACACATGTCTCTAGCCAAGATACTTTGCCTGAACTACAGGTCCAGATATGCAATTATCTCTTTGATAGTTCCTCTGCCATGTCTAACAGGGCACCTAATCTTATCATACCCTGAAGGGAAGTTCGGATATCATTCCCCAAAATTATGTCTTCTCATAAATAGGCAGTGCCAATCTCCAGCAAGGCCATGTATGCGGCCTTTGGTATCATCTTAATTTAAGCTCTCATCAAGGACCAAGATTACGGCCAGAGTTGCTCGCTGCTGATCTAACTTCTGCGTTTGATCACATGTGTCACGTTCAGTTTTGCAGTAACACAAAATTTAAGTAGTTCATATCCTTGCAAAGAACATTCCTGTGGCTTCTCATCTTCCCCAGTGTAAAGTCAATTCTGCTGCTGATGTTTGAAAATCCAGTTAATACACTCCCCTATCCCATGGCCTCTCATTCTGAGATCCTTTTACTATAATGGGCTCTCCGCAATTCCTCAGACTTTCCCAGATAAATGATTGGCTGGGCGGGGGAGGTCTTTGTGCTTGCAGTTTCACTTAGGTGCCCTGTTTTATTGACTCTGGATTTTATAAGCAAAGTCACATTCGCAGGGAGGTCTTTCTCACCACTGCCGAAGAGATTTATGATGTTTCAAAGCCTGCAGCTTGGCTTTCTAGCTTAGAAAGAATATGCTTTAAGTTTTAATACCTTTAAAAATAAACCCATGAGTTTAAACCATCAGCTTTCTCACTGGAACAGTGTTTTGAGTACGTGAAAAGCAGTGGAAAGGAAGAGTCATTTCTTGAGATGCATGTCTGAACTTTATCTCAAAATAGTCTGATGGGAGACCCTTGTCCAGCTGGTACTGTAATTGTACACCTTAGCTTCCAAAATTCCTAATATCAGGATTTTGGCTCTCAGGAAAATAGATTTTACAGTAGTTAAGAGCATTTGCTGCTCTTTTAGTGGACCCAAGTTCATATCCTAGCAGATAAACCAGGCAGCTCACAACCTTCAGGAGCTCCATCTCCAGGGCATTCCAATGCCTCAGGCTTCCACAGGCTCCAGGACTCATGTGCACATACTTACACTCTGAAACACACACCTACCCATAATTAAAAATAATAAAAATAAAAGTTTAAAATTCACAGAATACATAAAAAACTCAAAGGTCTCTGAGAATACTATTACTTTGTGGAGGAGCAAGTTTCCCTGCCAAGTTTGCTGGCAGAATAAATTAAATTATTAATTGCAACAAAGTGCACTGAGCATATTTGTGTTAATGTGATATGCAGACCTTGGGTGCAGGAGCTGGTGACTGGGGAGTGGCAAATTCCTTCACATACCAAAAATGAATTAGAACAAGGAGTCTCCCACTGAAATGTTTTCCAAGGAAGTTCAGACATGTATTTTAAGAAATGAATGTTCCTTTCCACTTCTCTTCATAGTTAACACTTAGCAACTTCACAGCATTATTCCCTGTGGGAAAGTTGAGGGGTTAACTCATGTTTTGAAAAAAAGGATTTTAACTAAGAAGTGTATTCTTTCCAAGCTATAAAGCCAAGCTTCAGACTTTTAATCACCATGAATCTTTCTGGCAGATAAGCAAATCATGGGTAAATAAAGAGTTAATGGGGTTACTTTATCTAATTATTACTCTTCAGGGGCTAAAGATGTAGGTCAGTAGTGATACACATGACTGAGTTAAATGCCTTGTTTGTCTTTGTCTCTTTGTCTCTGTTTCTGTCTCTCTCTGTGTGTTCTTCTTCCTCTCTCTCTCTCTCTCTCCTCTCTCTCTCTCTCTCTCTCCCTTCTCTCTCTCTCTCTGTTTCTCTCTCTCTCTCTCTCTGTCTCTCTGTCTCTCTCTCTCTCTTTCTCTCTCTGTCTGTCTCTCTCTCTCTCTCACACACACACACACATACGGTTTTACAAAGAAATAAAACACTGATTTTAAAATACAGTCACCATGACCTGATTCTTTGTTTTGAGAACACTATCAGACAACTTTCTAGTTTGTAGTGTGAGTGTGTATCTTTTATTTAGGGGAAAATGTAGGTTTTTTTTTTATAAGCACATATAGAAATTAACAATGGGAAAAGGGCCAATCTATAGTTTGAATAAATGTATAGACAATCCAGCATGAGTGACAGAGGAGACCAGAGAATCTGTATTGAGACAGGTACTGCATTCCCCTTTCTACTGCAGACTCTAGTTCAGTTATCCATTTATCCTCAGGGATGTTATCTTTAATTTTTTTATGAAAAATAAGAACAGCAAAAAGAATTAGAAGGCAGATTTTGCATTTTATTTTTCAGAGAAGCTGTAGCATAAGTAAAACAGGAAGATGAAAATTAAATAGTTGCACAGACATTCTCACTGACTGAAAGAAATGCAAAACCTTAGATATCAAGTTAAGGTCTCAAAGTTCTGGGATGGGGAAACTGTATTGACCACTAATATCTTTTTGCTTTTGATAAATTTGGAGGAAAATACTGTATGAGTTTAGGCTTAATGCCACCAAACATGAAAAGGTTCCCTAGCACAGCACAGAGGCCTCTCCAGCTACCTTCCTCCATCTTGTTTGTGTTCATCCAGTTTAAGCTTCATATGGGTGGGAATAATTAAGATGGGTAAGAAAAAGGGACTGTGTGTAATAAAAATTTTTATTTACAAAAATGTAAAAATGCTTAAAAATTAGATAAAAAAAAAACAGTTCAAGCAACACCAAAGTGTTATCTCTTACCCTTTGGGCAGAATGTCTATCACAGGCCTTCATCACTACATTTATTAAAAAGAAATATAAATTCAAGCACTTTTTGGGCCAGTAGTCTTTCTCAGAACTCCTATAATTTTGTGACACTCCACTTTTCTATACAAAGGAAACGAGATATTTCTTTACAGACTGAAGTAAAGAAGTTACTAAAACTTCCCTTACCAGGAGCCCATCGTGGTTTTCACTGAGCTCTGCAAGCCTGGAACTGGATTTCTGACGCTTGGGTTTGCTTCTTTCCCCAACATAGTCACAAATGTCGTCCTGGAATCTTTCTGCTTCCGGGTTGTTCGAGATGCACCCATCACAGCTGCTGAAGCCAGAGGGAATGTTCTCCTTGTTGATAAGCTCCCTGGAATGAAAAATAAATAGCTTAGTCTTGTTTTAAAATGTAAAGGGGAAACTTTTTAATATAGTCACCATATCATGTCTTACACACAGGAATGTCATAATCACGGACTTTAATCAATTTGTACTTTCAAAACATTTCTATCTACATCATGGATCAAATTAAACTACCAACATAGCTCTATGGCTTGGTAAGGGAGAAATGATGGGGAATCTCACACCGTCACTGAGTTAGTGTAACTCCCAACCCCAAGACTGCATCTGAAGATAAACGAGTTTAACAGTTAAGAATAGATATCATATATTTTACTGTCATCTCAGCCATATCCCCCAAAGACAGCATTAAATATTAATTCTGCAATAAATTTATATCTTTAGACCACAATAGAAAGAAAATTATGAATTTAAAACCATTCTATTTCCAAAGTTTTAGTATTTTTAGATATTTTTAGTTCCGTATCATTTGGCCATTTCTAGAATAGAGTATATATATGTATATATATATATATATATATATATATATACATATATATATATGCATGTGTGTGTGTGTGTGTGCGTGTGTGTGTTTAAATTGTGTGAAGTTTTATATACATTTAGCAGAAACACCTTAAGGACAAGCTAAATGAAGAGAGGAAGTGACAGGGTCTAGCATACAGGTGTCATACTCACGCAGTGTCCTCAGTGAATGGCTGTAGGAGTTTGGTTGTAAATCTAAAATACGATTTATCCCTCAAATTCTGTCTTCTTACCCTGCATATTTCCCAAAGCTACTACATGTCAATTATAATTTTTAGGAGGTCCTATCATGCTTGATAAGACTCATCTGTGTCCTCTCACTATACCTGTGTCAGTGTTCTGATACCTAATATGCCCACAGTGAGTGAAAGGCTTCTCAGAAATAATTCAGGCATCCAGTGTGAGCTCTGTCCATGTAAGAGACATCAGGAAAGCTTGCACAGAAGGTAGCCATGTGCAGGCCCAGGACAGTGGTCTTGGCTGAAACCTGCTCTGTCTGCACTTTTATCTTGGACCTGCCAGCCCCTAGATCTGTGAACAAATAAACCCTGTTGTCTAAGATAGTTTTCTATGTATTTTGTTGTGGAAGACAAGCAGACTAATACAGAAGCTGAAGAATATTTTTTTAATCAAACAGAAATGCCGATTTATGTCATTTGAAACAGTGAACAAATAAGCAGAGTAAGCTGCTGAAATTGTTAGGCAGCAAGATGGCAGTAGAGCTGTGCTCATGTGCACCAGCTATCCAGAGGCAGATCCTCTCTTTTGTTATCCATCACCTGTGCAGCATCTCAGTATTGGGCCACAGTGAGGGTGTGGAGCACAGAAACCCACTCCTTTCCCAGACACATAGGACACTGCAGTCATATTTAACATATTTAAATTTTATCTGGACTTAGAGCTCTGGGCCTTTTCTTTTGATTACTTAGATCTTCTTCTAGGTTTTCCACTTCCCCCCAACCCCCACTAGATGTCTTTCTTCCTTTTTCATGTATACATTATATTCTAATAATAGTCATAATTATTATTCTTGCAACTGAGCACACTTTCCTTTTTACTTTACAGCAGGCTTTTAACATAATATTTATATGACAAACATTTGGATTAAATTCTCAGGTCATTGTGTTTAGGAAGGTTTAAACTATTTTCACTTAAAAATGATACCTTGCTATTAAAACAATTATAAAATGGAAATAAACATGCATACACTGCTTACCTGATATCCATCAGCTACTTGAAGCAAATAAATCAGACTGAAACATTTTATATACTAAATATACTCTTTAAACATTTATAATTTTATTCTAGCAACCAACTATTTGAGTTTGATTTTTTCTTGTAAATGTGACAAACATCAATCATTTGCATAAAATGAATAATTCATAGTCTTTATTTATGCTCAGTGTCACTTATATAAAAATTCACAGCAGCCTCAGTAAAACTTCACCTATAATCAGACCATCACTGGCTAGGGACAGTGCTTGATTGTCACAGCTTTGAGTAGTGATGTGCAAAGCAACATAATAAAGCAAATGTATATCCTTAACACACTTTGTTCCATGAGGATAACACTTGGGATTAAAATAGAACAAAGTCTAGATTAATTGTTCCTTTTTTTAAAAAAGTAAAACCTGATGAAAATCTTAGCTAAATTGATTTAATCAGTTATAACTAAACTCTAGGAATAATACAAGTCCTACAGGCTATAATGATGAGCCTTGGTGTCTTCATGATTTATAAAATACTAATGGCTCTACTAGGGATATGAGAGAGAACCAAGCATTCTGAAGTCATTACAAAGAGGAGGAAGGCAAAAGAAAATTCTGCGATTGTAGTAGAGGTGCTAGAAGAATTGACAGCTAGAAAACATGCAAAGCAAAAGGGTTAGGAACAGGTGAAGAGCATTCTGGGAAAAGGGACAGTGCAGGTGAGTGAAAGCGTCAGGACACACAGGCAAGGTATAAATGGCTGCCAGCAAAGACTACCTACCGGCTGCAGTCAAAGTTGGGTCAGGTAAAAACTGTAGCTCTGGGACCATGAGAAATAAATAACCTTGTTGTTCAAAAAACACGGAGAAGACACTCAGTGTGTTCTGAATGTTGGAGAGCCCTGTTCAGCAAGACTGTGGCCCAGAGTGTCAGACAAGATAGGTAGATGTCTCTCAACTAGATGGGTAATGCAAGCAAGAAGCATGAGGAAGGGGCCAGGAAGGTGTTGTGATAGCTTCTGTATGTTAGGCGTACATGGTACTCTAGGTCAACATAGAGATTTGTACCCCAAGAGTCAGTATAGGGACCAGAATGAGCAGTGATGGGAACAACAGAGATGAATAATAGTTAGAGTCCTACAGGCTCCACCAGGCTCCACTTCTGTTGGTTCTCCTGATGTTGCTAGTTGAATACAATCAGGATAGCACATACAAGAAATATCCGCAGACTCGGGAAACTAACCTCTGCAAGCTCTTTCTGAGAAGAAGGAGAGGTTAGCCTGTGGATCACCTCCTTTGGCCCTGTCTGGCTCCTACCTATTGTTGACTACCACCTCTACCTGCTGCCTGCCCCCCCCTGCCTGCTGCCTGCCCCTCTGCCTGCTGCCTTCCCCCCGCCCCCCGTCTTCAACCTACCCCACATCTGTTTCCACTGTTATTTTCTTGCTACATTATCACCTCCCACCCAACAAACTCATCTGCTGTCCAAAGAGAGAGGGTAGAAAGCAGTCTGTCGTGACACATTGAAGATATTTTTTTAAACTGCCAAAGCAGAGGGCAATAATTATGTTAATGAATAAATTATACTTGCAGCATAATAAAAGAGACAGAATGCAAAGGAATTATGGTGCTAAACGTTTTGGATAAACCTGTCAGTGGCTGACTTCAAATGTGAACATTCTGATGCTCCATTTTTTTCTAGTTTCTAAGGAGATATTACAATTACTCTTTTCTACCAGTTCTAACATAATTCTTACACTAATGAACACTTCCTTGCTAAGTCAGTGGCTTAGGCCATTGCTGCTGCTGTTTGTGTGAATTCATATGCTAACACATTGAACACTGCATATAGCAGGGGATTTATTTACACAACTTATTTTCTGATTTTCTTTCAGCAAAAAGAGACTTTTTCAGAGATTTTGCTATAGATTATGAGGCCAGGGAAAAAGAATGTCTAGAACTAGAGTCAAAGTTTTTTTTTTAATTAGATATTTTCTTTATTTACATGTCGTGCAATATCTCCTTTCCCAGTTTCCCCTCCAAACAAAACAAAGCAAAAGAAAACAAAACAAAACCAAAACAGAACAACAAGAACAAAGCCCTGTTCCCTCCCTCCTCCCCCCTCCCCCTGCTTAGAGTCAAGTTTTTAGTCTTGGACACTTAATAAGCAGGTCAAAATATTAACCACATAGTGGATGGAAATAAACTTGGAACTCTATAGGGATACACAAATATAGTCAATTAATAAAATAAAATATTTTTTCTTGGGAATCTGCATCATGACTATTGTTATGAATGATGATTGACATTCATAATTTACTAAAGCCACTAATGGAAAGTAAACTTTATAATAGCATTCTTGAAATTTATGCTGCAATTTTTAAACTTTTAAAGTTAGCTAATATTATAATATGGAACTTAAGCTTTCCTTGTTTTGATTAAAAAGTTCAACTTTTTAAAAAATATTAAAGCATAACCAGGTGTTAGAGTTATTGCAAGGATGCTCTACTGGTTAATAAAGAGGGGGGGGGGGACTCTGCTGACTAATTAGCTAACTTAATGTTGACATGTACAGAAGAAAATGCCTCTGGATGGGATTTATCACGAAGTTATAGAATATATAAATGAAGACTTGAATTCCTCCCCAAAATACCAGAGATCTAGATCTAGATGAAACAGAGATACTAAGTGTGGTGGTTTGAATATGCTTGGCTCATAGGGAGTGGTACTGTTAGGAGGTGTGACCTTGTTGGAGGAAGTGTGTCACTGTGTGGGTAGACTTTGGATGTCCTATGGTCAGGCTCCACCCAATGCAGAAGAGAGCTTCTTCCTAGCTGCCTGCAGAGGCCAGTCTTCTCCTGGCTGGCTTCAGAACAAGATGTAGAACTTTCAGTAACTCCAGCACCATCCCCAACTAGACACTGCCATGCTTCCTGTCACGATGATAATGGACTGAACCTCTGAACCTGTAAGCCAGCCCCAATTAAATGTTTTTTATAAGAGTTGCCTTGGTCATGTGTCTGTTCACAGCAATGGAAACCCTAACTAAGATAGTAAGTCTTATAGGAGTGTCTGAATGCCCACTAAGTTAAGAATATCACAATGGAACTTCCGAGTTTTAATCTAGATACTGAAATGAGAGGAACAGTTATTCCTGTAATGTAGTGACTGACTTTAAGCAGAAAAATCTCAAGCAGTAAGAGCCTATGATATCTTACTTGTCTCTACCATGCCAAACATCATCCTGCTTCTTAAATTGATGCCCTCGCTGCCTGGTGAGTGTAGATGCTGATGATGGTCCAGGTTCTGAGTCCTCTGAACTTTGGTCTCCAGAGCTGTTGACATCAAAAAGATGTTCTTCTACTGCTGACCTGATGGTTCTTTCTAAGAGTCTAGTTAAAAACAAACACCAAGTTAATGAAGCAATAAAAGTTACCAATGTTTGCTTTTAAAACATATCCATATTTCAGAAGTATCTCTATTCCCATGGATGGCCTTTAGTACTTCATGAGCAAAGACAGAATGGTACGTTCATCTAAAATATTTGTATTTTACATTAAAAACAATTTGAATTAATTTACACCAGCTTGTCTCATTTTATGAGTCTTTAGTGACTGAAATATTCAAAGCGAATCTAGCAACAATTGTGAAGTAGTCAGGAAAAAAAGGGCCATTTGACATGAAGTATAATGAGAAAAGTTTTCATTATAAAGTAACAATTAAATTACTTTACAAAGAATGATTTCTCCAGATTTCATGCCATTTCTGAAGAAGATGACAGTCTGATTTACAAAGCACAAATATTTTAGAATATCTGCTGTATATTTAGAATCTCATTAAGATAAAGTTTTGTAGGGATTGATAGCACTTTTTTGGAATGGGGAGCAGCTCACAAGAACAATTACAATTCATAATAGCATAGGATAATATTTTGACATTTGCAATCAAATCATGATTTATAAAATTAAAACTAGGCTCACACAGTAAGCACAAAGAGCCAAAGCAGTGCCAACATGGCCATGTTCTTGCCTTGTGGTGCCTGATAATCTTTCCTTATGCAGTAGGTAACACTGTAGGTTGCTCTGTATTTGATGCTCACATATTTACATTCTCTTTTCTGGGACCCACAAAGGAAAGTCTCAGTGACTACCTCACTTAGGCTATCCTTCCCCCTGGTCTTCAAGTAATAAGTTTACAAAGCAAGACAAATAAACTGGAATAATTTAACTCACTTTTTAAAAAATGCAATATACAAATATTTTAGACAAACATACCATTCTGATTTTGCTCATGAAGTACTAAATAGTGGAAAATAGAGATACTTCTGAAATATGGGTATATTATTTTAAAGGCAATCATTGTTAATCTTGATTGCTTCATTAACTTGGTGGTATGTTTTTAACCAAGATGCTAAATAACATCACTGCCCATTGACATCGCTCTGTCTGACTTTCACAAACATGCCAGTTTACAGCGGCAGAGCCTTTCAGTGTATCTAAGTAATCAACTGCCATTCAGTTTAATTCTGAATGGAAAATTCTTAATTTATTCTCATCAAAGCAAGTTTTTCTTTGCTTGAAAAAGATTCATGCTTTTTAAAAAATATTTAGAAAAGAGTAACTTTCTTTAAATAAAATGGTTTTTTGTTTGTTTTGTTTTGAGACAGTTTTGCTACATAGCCCAGGCAAGTCAACCTTACAAAACTACCAGCCCTAGTTTCATCAAATAGTCCTTTAAAACTTCAACTTAAAGTTTTCCAGATAAACACAGTTTTACTAAATGTTTACTAATTTTATTAAAATATTTTATAAAAATTATTTGAAGACAAGGGGCAAGCATAACTTAATTGAGGTGGTCACTGCAACTTCTGTTTTATGTGTTCCTACTGACCACTGAGCAACTACAGTGTTACCAACTACATGAGGAAAGATTATCAGACACAGCAAAGCAAGAACATGCCCATCTTGGTTCAGTTCTGGAATCTTTACAGCTGGTGAAATGAAGGAACATTAGTTCTGCCTTTGTTTGCTTCCGCAACTAACAGAAAGAACCCAACTTTACCATTTAGATTCCATTTGTGTCCTGTCAGTGCATCTTCTCCTTTATGTTCTATCCTCCAGACCATACCTTCCCGGTCCCTAACACTTGATTATTGCCCAGAGAAGATGCTATGAAAAGGATTCCCTGGGCTAGAGAGATGGCTCAGTGGTTAAGAGAGCATTGCATGCTCTTCCTGAGGTCCTGAGTTCAATTCCCAGCAACCACATGGTGACTCACAACCATTTGTAATGGGATCTGGTGCCCTCTTCTGGCGTGGCTGAAGAGAGTGACAGTGTACTCACATAAAATAAATAAATAAATCTTAAAAAAAAAAAAAACAACCAAACAAACAAACAAAGAAAGAAAGAAAGAAAGGAAGGAAGGAAGAAAGGAAGGAAGAAAGAAAGAAAAGAAAGAAAGGCTGCCCATGTCCCAGAAGAAGAAGAAAACAGTAGGGGAGACAGAAAGGCTTTTGGCCAGATTTATCTAGCAAAGTGAAGAATATCCAGATAGTGCCTAATACATGTTTCATGGCATCAGGGAGATAACCACAAACATGGCAGAAAAGATTCTGTTAGTGGAGTTTGCACTTCCACAGGGCGGGACAGAGGGAACAGTGTGGCAGTGTGCTGTCTGATAGTGAGCCAGGAAGCGATTCCTAGAAGGAATGAATCAAAACATGAACGTGCTGGCTGGGCAGGGCACAGTCAGTTGGCTATCTCAGGAACAGAAAGTCAAGTGCCCAAACAAGAAAGCACTATGTGATCAGAGAGGCAAGCAAATGCAGAAAGCCTGGACCAGGGCAGAGCAAACACCAGGGCTGTGCTTAGCCTACATGTACCTGGAAGCCTCTGAAGGGAGGGCATGTGGCAGATATAAATAACCCAGGAGTGCCACTGCTGTGAGGAGAGAGGACTTGGTGCTACCAAGGCTTTACTCTCTTTTCTACATCCCCTATAACAACAAAATTAAAAGGACTGAAAAATATCCACGAAGGTGGAGCCAAGGCTCACTTAATATCACACACTTACCACGGTGTGTGGTACATGGCAGGTACTCAATAAACAAACAAAGTGGGAGGAAAAGTCATGGTTAGTGCTTTAGCCTTTACTTATTATTTTTTTTTTTCCATGACAAGATGCCTCCAGGGAACAGAGTCAGCTTTGCAAACATTAACTGACCCTGACATTGTTTTTATTAAAATAAACAAAAAGCTAATAGTGCCAGGCATAGTGGCAAACATACCTCTTACCCTATCACTGGGGCATAGGCTGGAAGATTGTGAATTAAGGGCCAGTCTGGATGGAGTACATAGTAAACTAAGGCTAACCTAATACACGCAGTGAGGCTAACGAAGAATCTACATGGTAGTTTCAAATGGGGGAGGAGAGTTGTGTATAATCACAGACATACCTACTTTCTGGATATGAACAGCTTAAAAAAATCACTGGTTGTTTATTATCTTAATCTTCTAATTCTATACAACATTAGAATTTGCTTCTTTATATTAATAAGTGGGAAAAGGTATAAACTGCTGTTAAATATAAAAACAAATGACTTACTCTCCAGTTGTTGAAACATTGCTGACTTGGGCTACATGAGCACTGTGAAAAGAAGCAGAGAGAGAGAAAATTAGGTTGGTTGAGGGATCAGAGATGATGAACCAATATCTGAAGGGATGCCGGTATGGAAGACTGAGCCGGGTCCCGTATCATCCTTGATGATCACCAACCATGGCAGAAGTCCTTCCACTGTGAAGCACGTAGAGGTGGCTTGTTTACTTCTTCAAACACTGACATTAGAAATCTCCTAGCTCTAAGCCTGATGCTGCAGCCAGGGCTGGTGGCCTTCTCCTTCCTTCACTGTGCTAGTGTGATGGCTGCTGACTGTCTATCACCTGTTGTCCCAGGCCTGCAAGCACAGGCATGTTTCTAAATCTGCTCAGAACTCATGGAGGTTAGCAGTGACCAGAGAGGACAGAGAACAAGGAATAGGCCTGATTTGTTACATAGCCATTTACAACTTCTCTTTTCCACAGCGCATTTTCCTCCCGACACTCAAGATGGAAACCCTCAAGTGATAGCTCATTGTACCAAGTGGTTTAGCACCGTTGGCTAAATGTATATAAACTTCTATTTTCTAAAAAGCCTGACTCTTTTGGAATAATTAAAGTGAATTCCACACCACTAATGTGCACCTGACAGAGATTCCTTCTGCCTGGGGGAACTCCATACTCACAAACCCAGGTGAGGGTCCAGGTTTGGCTATCTAAAATTATCTGTCACTACTTTTTCACAGCCCCTCCACTCCAACTCCATGCTCAGTCAAGATTTAAGTTCCTGTACCTAAAAAGGAAGTTAAACATTGAACAGATTTTTAAGTGTATAAAGCTAGTTTTAATAGAACAGCCTTTCCCCTTTTCTTCTTCCTACTTTGCAGAATACACAGGAAGAGGATGAAGGCGTCTAAGAGATTGCTACCATGGTGACATTTCAACTAATCTAAACGCTAATTCATCTGGTGTCATCTCAGCACTTGCAAGCATGCATGGCTTCAGAATCATCTACTGGCTTCTGCTCCTGTGGAATAATCCAGTTCAGTGCCTTTGTGTCAGGATCCCCCTCTTGGAGGATTCTACCCCTTACCATCACAATCACATTCACAATCATCCCCACCGCCGCCGCCACCATGCTAGGTGGAAGTCCTTATTCCAGAGGGAGTCAGTAATTATACTTCATCCCCAGTTAGATTTCACCAGTTGAGGTAAAGTTCTAAGTGATACCCACAGATAGGGAAAAACACCAAACCATTCCACTGTGCAAAGGAACACTGATGTGAATAAGAAAATGAAAACAAGAACAAATGCACACATGCAGTAGTAAAGACCCCGGGTACTTACTGTTTTCAGATACTATGCTAAGTACTTTTTGCTTGTATTTTTCTTACTTAGATGGTAGTATCCCTGTGAGGTGTGTGTTGTCTTTCCTGTTTCCAGCGAAGGGGTTAGGCAATGTAACTGCTTGGAGACTAGTCACAAATGAGGCAGAGGTCATTATCGCGTAGACTAGGGATGGTTTGCATGTAGAGGTGAAGCTTAGCATTTGACTTTGCCTTTTGGCCACAGTGCCTATTATTCATAGTTGTTCCCAGGCTCTGTGGCCAACAAGAAACTCTTGCTGCATCTGTCCTGAACTGGAACAGGCAGTCCCCCTTGGGATGTTTTGTGGCTAGCCCTCTGTAAATCCAACACTGTATAATTAACTCCTGTGTTCCTCAATACAGTTACACAGTTTCAGTTTGGGGAGCCAGCATGAACTGAATAATGACTATGGAAGACTTAGAAAAGCAAAGAGTCAGATGTGCTAAATGCTAAAGAAAATTCCAAAAACAGCCGGCCAAGCAATCTGGCTGCTAGTTCCTGAAGGAGATGGATTACCTTTCCTCTCCTGTGAACTTGGTTCTTAGTTCTCTTTGCCTGTTAAAAGTAGAGGATGAAGTTACTTGTTTGTTTTGTGGTGTTGGAATAAAATAAATGGTCTGACACATGCCAGGCTGTGTCCTTCCACTGAGCTAGAGTTCCAATCCCAGACTGGTATTTTTATGTTCTTTTGTTGTTTTTTTTTTTTCCCCCAGGGTAAAGAGAAGTAAATCATGAGGAAAAAAAATCCACAAAAACAAAAGAGGCAGGTTTGACATTTCTAACCCTCTAAATAGATGCCCTAGAGCTTCAACATGCCCAAGAATGACCCAAACCCTTGTTAGAACAGGTGATTCATTTGGTCTAGGGGTTGCTAAAATCTGCTTTGCAGAATTGGCCCAAAGCTCTACTATCAAGTTACAGTCTTAGCTAGACTGCACTTTTCATGAATTCCCTGGGCACTTCCATGCTATTGTTTGTTGGTCAGTAAAAGATGCATTGTGGAGTAAGGTTCTTATTCCTTGCACTAAAATTGTTTAGAAACTTTTTAGGTAACACAGTAATATTTTAAACAGTGTGAACAAATTAATGAGGCTATAATATGGCAATCTTTTTTGATATTTTTTTTGTTTGCTTATTTGTTTTGTTTAAGGCAGGTCCCTCTATATTGCCTTGGCTGTCCTAGAACTTGCTTTGTAAACCATATTGGTTTCCAATTCACAGAGTGACTGACTCTCCCTCTGGAGTGCTGGGATCAAAGACATGCATCAGCAGGCCTAGCTTATGCTAATTTTAGTGAGTGAAAACCAGTTAAGATCTTCTTTATAACTTAAAAGAAAAATGGCCATTTGCAGGGGGAGGGTCAGGACCTGAGCCTTTACTTTCTGTGTGTCTCTTTGTAAATTTTGTGCCTGCCTTATTGCTCTATGTACAACCCCGTGTTTACATGTACTTAAAATCTATCATTTTTCGTGTAAGAGTTTCCATGCTTTGACAACATGCTGTTTGACACAGAGTGGTTTGCATCTTTCACATCCTGGATGGGCTAGCTCCTAGTACATTTACTTTGTCCTTTGATGTGCTTCTGAATGAAATGGCTACATACTAACTTTGTTTTCTACTTCTGTTTTCAATAATACGATTTCTTTCTTAGAATTCCTACAGTTTCAGCTATAACTATCACTTCTAATATTACTTCTTTCATAGTTTTAATTTTTATTCCTTACTTTTCCATTCTGGAAGAATTTCTCAAATTTTATTTTTATCCTATAGCTGACTTTAAATTTTAGTATATGTTTCTGAAAATTAGATATAATTATATATTATATTATACATTATATATGTACTTGTGTTGGTGTGCCTGAATGTGTGCATGTGTACTACATGAATGCAGAAGCCCACAGAGTCCAGAAGAGATATTAGATTACCTGGAATTGGAATTACAAACAACGGTTAGGCCTCATGTGGGTGCTGGGGGCGGAATCAGGATCCTCTACAAAAGCAGTAACTACTCTGAGGCACTGAGCCATCTCTCCATCTTTTTTGTTGAAAATTTCATACATGAGTACCGTATTTACATCATTTCCATCCCTCTCTCTCTACCCTGACAACTCCTCTCATTACCCTCAACTTCTCCCCAAATTTATGACTTCTTTAATTATTTTTTAGAGACTTCTTTATATTTTATTTTATTTTATGTATATGATTTTTTTCCCTATAAGTATGCATGTGCAGCACATGTTTCCCTCATGGAATTCAGAATCACATACAGGATCTCCCAGAACTGGAGTTCTACTGATTTGATTTTGTGTTGCCCCTATGTACACTTGCTTAGGGCTGACCACTTCACATTTGATAACTTATCAATAATCTCAGTCCTAGAGAAACTGATTCTCCCTCTCTTAGCAGCCATTGATTATCTGTTGAGGCAACTGTGATGGTGAGATTACATGAGTACAACTGGACCAGCCCAGCAAACTATCTCCAGTGGTGCAACAATGGCCCTGTTACCTTGAGGGTAACCAACAACTATTTAAGTGGTCTTAAGACCCTGCTTAATATTAGAGAAGTAATGCCTGGTACTGTAAACCTATCAGCTATCCAGGGCTGGAGAGGTATTAGGCCTAGCAGAGAACCTAATACTACCAATCCCCTAACTTGTATTCTATACTTTATACCCACAGGAAAGTGTAGCTTTCATCCCTCACTGAAAACAAATGAACAGAGAAACAAACAACAAAACAAAACAAAAACAAACCCCAAACTTTTTGCAACAAATAGAGACTATTATGGAGATCCACAAGTCATCAAAATGCCAAGAAAAAGTTACCATGAGATGCCCACTTCTAGTTGATATATTTTTGATGCCATCGTAAATAAGGCTCAGGGAAAAATATGGAAGAGGGGTAGAAAGACTGTAAGAACCAGAGAACCAGGGTATGTGCTGGATCATGTATTATACTTGGTTTACTAAGAGTATCTGCTTTCTCCTACTTCTCACGGTTTTTAAAGCACATCTAATGCCAATTTAATTAACTGACTAAAGTGGTTTTAATGCAAGTGCACTTCTTATACATGTTTGTCATTCATTTCACATCTTCCCAGCATATTCTTTCACATATATCCAACAGAGTCTTACTAACATTTCAAAGAGGTTGGTCAGATCTTTGAGAATTTTTTGAGAATAACAATATTGCTTTTCAAGTTTTCCTCTGACTCATAAAAAGTAGTTTTTCTATGAAACATTCAGAGAGGATCATCTTTACCTTTAGTATGTAATTTTATTGTGTAAATCCCAAATCATTTCTTAGTGTTAAACCATTCTTAAGGGGCAACAATGAATTAAGAAGTCATCACCAAGTTAGCTGGGTGAGTAGATTCGTTCTTAGTTTATGACATTGGCCAAGTAGTTGTGGGCAAACGCTCTTGCTGACTACAGCCAGTGCAAGAGTCTACTCTAAGGACTTGTGCTAAGCATTCTTGGGCAAACTTAATGCTTGCTTAAATATAAGAAGTAAACTGGAGAACCGCACACAAAATTAGTTTATTTTTATGCAATATATACTTTGAAATGCACACTGAATCCCATAATCCCCCTGCTCTTAAGGCCTTTTTTCAAATGCTTTGGTTAAGTAGCTAATGTCCCAGGGCTATCCTCTCTCCTTTCTATTGTCTTGTATTCTAAGTATTCTAGTCTCTGAATAGATAGTGAAATTAAGAAGCCAGTGGGGCAGAGAGGTGGAAAAGAACACACAACTCTTTCTGATGACTCAAGTCTCAGCTCCATTTGGGGAATGTCACTTGTTTTTCTGGTCAGTGAAGCAAATAATAGAAAGATTCTAATTCTGCCCTCTCCCAAATGGCTTCTTTCTTTTTCTGGCTATCTCTATTTGACCAGAAGATGGGATATAAAGACTTAAAGGAGCACATTAGTGGGTAGTCTTTGACACCCTGGCTTTCTTTGAAGCACTAGCTCTAAGTTTACTGCTGTTCTAACATCATTGGAATTTAAGAAGGAAGTTGGGGTAATTATATCAGTGATGGTAGTCAGTCACCTGTTTAACTACAAGTTTCCAGATTGTATTCCAGTCAGAAGCTCCTACAGGGAGAAGCCAATATGAAGTCATGGAGCAGAAGAACAAAATGGTGAGAGATTTAGGCACAATGGATACAAAAAAGTCAGTTTTACATTCCTTTGCTTTATCATGCCAAAGAAGAGCCAAGGGAGAAAAGCACTTACATTTTATATGATCTATCCTTTTCAGTAAAGGCTGAACACAAGCCTAATGTTTTCATTAACATTAAGAGAGTTGGGTCCAGATTCTCTTACTATATAAAAAGTCTGAGCAATAATGCTCCTATACCAAGAACGCAGGATGAAATCTCTCAAAAACTGTTAAATTGGTGCTGCTCGTATGCAAAACAGTATGGGAATTCTCAAAAATAGATCCAACAATTCTATATGCAATAGAACTAAAAGCCAGGGTTTGAGCTGGCAATTTGTACATCCATACTCCCAAGCTGTATTGTTTACAATAGCCAAAGACAGAAACAGCTTGAGCCAGTGAGTTACCTCAACTGGTAACACATTTATTACCAAGTTTGATAAACTAAGTTCACTCCTTGGGACCTGCCTTCAAAAACAATGGACATCTGACACATGCTACAGAGAGGATGAGCCTTGAGGATATTATGGTAAGGGAAATGTAATAGTCACAAAAGGATAAATTCTGCTTGGCTCTACTTGGGTGAGATGCCTATAGCATCATAGATAGAAGACAAAGGCAGAATGATGGCTACCAAGGGCTGGGCTTGAGAGGGAAGTATTGAGGAGTTAATGGTCAATGGGCTAGAATTTAGTCTTGTAAGTTCTGAAGGGTTTCTAGTGATGGATGGTAGTGACAGGTGTCTAGCAACAGAATATATTTAAAGAAATTACTGAACTGTACAATTAAGATGATAGAAATGGCAAATTTTAACTTATATGTATCTTATAAAATACCAAAAATAATTAAAACCGATTTGACTGATGAAGGATATCACACACATACACACACACACACACACACACACACACACACACACACACACACAGCAGATGATCTCTATAGTTTCCCTTCATCTTAGAAACACTATTCCAGTCAAGAAGAAAAAGGAAAAAAAGATAATTATTTGTGCTCCAAACTGTCCAAACACTTACCTGATTTTTTTATCTGGTTAAAATATTAAGTACATACTAAATAGTTTGTTTGTTCACTTCAATAGCCTATAACAAACTTAGACATGAATAAAATATCTGGGGTATACATTTCTATAAATCATTCCATGATAATCAGCTTGTTTGTTTGTTTTAAAATAGGTCTCATTATGTAGCTCTGACAATCTTGAAACTCAGTGTATAGACCAGGCTGGTCTCGAACTCACAGAGATCAGCTTGCCTTTCCCTCTTGAGTGCTGGCATTAAAGGTGTGTACGGCCATTTCTGGCTGATAATAAGGAGCTTTAGAAATCATATCTTTCAAAGGCACAAATCAAACTAATAACAATCAAAATTTAAAATTAAAGAAATATAATGAAAACATTATAAGCATACAAATTATAGCATAAATTGTTTAAGGTATTTCCCCCTCCCACAAAAAAGCTGCCTACAGATGTTTTAAAGTTTTCTACATACAAAGATAGGGATAATATGACATCATTTCTAGATATCTCCCTGTTTGTGGTACAGAAAATCAAACCCTGGGCTTTGCACATTTTCCTATCGAGCAACATATCTAGTCTCAGATAAATTTTACATAACATGATACATCTAAGGTTCCACCAATTAAAAATGGGCAAAATCCTAAAGAATGATCTTGCATCTCAAACAGTTAACTGGAAAATAAATCTATCAACTATTCTTTCAGGACAATTAGAAGGCAGATAAAACCCTGACCCTGATTTAAGCAAGTCCATACTTGCAGATAGTAATTTAGCTTTGGTTTGAACCATGTTCAGAAACTAGAAAGAATTGGACCCTTGCTAGAAGACAGGTTGAGTTCACCTATCAGGTGCAAGCCTGAGAAGCCATGAGGCTGGAAATAGCTCAGTAAGACTGGCTACAACTTGGCAGACCCTGAAACAAACAGCTCAGACTTAGATGAAGCACAGGCCACACAGGCCGTCCAGGAATTTGTGCGGAACTCAAGCGTAAAATCCGTTGGACAGGCACCTGGAGCCTGAAGGTGGGTGGAGGTTAAGCAAGGGGTTGGGGGTCGGGGCAGGGGGAGATAAAAGTGAAGGCAGAGAACTTTGGTTCCGGTGGAAATCAGTCCTAGAAGCCCAAAGCTAGGTTTGCAGACAGTGAGAACTCAGACAAATGGAAACATAAACTAGTCGAAGATCCCAGTCAGATCTGACCGGATGCCAGGAGGAAGAAGGTAGACAGACAACAACAGGCAGAGGGCATGGGAGAACAACAAGGGCAAGTTGCTTTGATGTGAATCTGATCAATGGAGGTGGGGGTTCCTGGTTTTGGATTCCAGCCTAGAATCTGAAAGAGAACAGCGTATGGACGTGTTTGCCAAGAACGTCCCTGTTCCTGTGGAACGTGCAGAGGCATGCGTTTGTTTTGCTTCAGCCTTACCAAAGCTTTGCTTCACTTTCTGTTCCCCTAATTGTTTCAGCAGGGCTGGTTAATCCCAAGGGAGCAATCTGGGGAACAATGACACCTATTATCTGAGCTACTGTAACTGCAGTAAACTTAACACATGGTCATAGCATGGATTGCTCTCTAGCTATGATTTCCTTTCCCTTCAAAGAAAGACACCTGGCTGTCTGTTGACTGAGGACTGGCTGAAGAGGGACTGCAGTGGACAGGGAACTGTTACCACAGAAAGTATTTACTTAGACCCAGGGTGCTAACAGTCCTGCTTTATTGCAGAAACATCTGAAGCAAGTGAAATGCCCAAGAGAGAAATACAGGGCACAGCCTGACTATGAGGAGAACAGTAAGTCACAGAAGAAAACGTTCTTAGCTCATGGTGGTGAAGCAAGATGAGGAATGTGGGCCCTTTTTGGTTCTTTGTCCCTGCACTCAACCCTCTGCTCGATCTAAACCGGGCTCTAAGGCCTCCATCAGTACCCAGCAGCCTCCTTCCGGGCCCTTCCTTCCCATTCCTGCCTCACCAGATGAGCACCAGTGACCGGGTACCTATCTGTGTGATCTGCCTATATGGATCATCTGCTCCCCTGCCTTTGAGAACAAAGGACTGCTTTGCTCTATCTTCCATCTGTCCTGATCCATTTCATTTTCGATGAAGGCTGACCCCTCCCAGACTGCAGCCAGTTGAGTTTTCTGTTCCACTTTATGCTGATCTTCCAGAATCAATACAATTAATGACCAGATGTTCATCCCTAACCACTTTGCCTGGATCCTTAGAGATGGAGCTGCTTGTGCTGTGTACCTATCTCGGCAGGTATGTCTAATCTGTTAGTCTGCTATTCCCTTAAGAAAAATCTAGTGAATCCACACCATTGACATATAGTATACAGCATTCAGTACTCACAATTACTGTTTTGGAAAGTAGCAGGTTACAACTATCAATCCACGAAGTACTACTTTGAATATAAAGAAATGAGTATAGTTTTAAAATCACCTTTTAAAAATCAGTGAGGAATTTATGAGTCTAGTCACAGCTCTGTTTGGAGGACAGAATCAAAGGATTCTTGAGTGGTACAATGATAGCAAAAGTGGAAGTGGCAGATACATGAAAATATATTGAAAACAACTAAGCATGTCTCGTAGTAGACATAACACAAAAAATGTGCACTTACTTATAAGCGGGTTTTCAGCAGATATGTCACAGTTCTAGACAAAAACACCCAGCAGAGATGAATAATAATTGGCAATCACCTTTCTTTCTCCTACTTAAACTCTTTATGCTAGAACAGCAACAAAATCTACTTCAAACTAGCTATGCAAATAATTATGGGGTGGCCTCCTGTTTCCTTAGTAGCTTCTTTTAGTTTCCTATCAAGTGAGAAAGTAAAACAAAGTTAAAGTAAACTTGTGCCAAACTAATTCTTATATCATTTTGGGGACAATCATATAATGTTACTCAGGAGGAAAAAACACTTTTGGAATTTTAATTACAGGTTAAATAATTACTGTTTTTGCTTCCATGAAACAACAGCTCCACTTACTTTGAACTTTCATTCTCTGAAAATAGCAGCCACTCCTAAGTCTTCCTTCTCTACTGTGAATGTAGTCTTGTAGGAATACTCATGCTTGAAGATTTATTTGTATTATTTGTTTATTTATGTGTATATGTGTGTAATGTCATGGGGTGTGTGTGTGTGTGTGTGTGTGTGTGTGTGTCCCCAAGAGGAGACATGGTGTGTGAGGAAAAGGCATTCAAACCCCTCGTAAGGGAGTTGCAGGAGGTTGTCAACCCCTTGATGTGGGGGATGGGAACTGAACTTAGGTCCTCTGGAAGAGCAGAAAGGGCTCTTAACTGCTGAGCCATCCCTCTGCATAGTCTTTCTTTATTCCTAATGTCCTCCCATTTTAGTGTTTATGATCCTAATATTGAATAGAGGAAGCAGCCTGCACTCAAAGTCCAGTAAATACACTATGAACTGTGTCTTACTCTCAATTTACTTCCTTTCTAAAATTTTTTACTTTAAATTTATTTTTATTTTATGTGTGTGGATGTTTTGCCTGCACATCTATGTGTTTCTGTCTTGTGCCTGGTGCCCTGGGAAGTCAGAGGAGGTATCTGACCCCTTGGATACCATACAGACTCTGGAATCAGACTCAGGCCCTCTGAAAGAGCAGCCAGTGCTCTTAACCATTGAGCTGTCTCCCCAACCCCTTTATTTTACCTTCAGTCTACCAATCTAGAATCTCTTTGCACAGACAGTATTAAAGAAATATAATCCAGATAATGAGAGAACAATTCACAGCTTTATACTATAAACACTAGTATATATCTTTGAAGACTTAAGCCCATTTTTGCTATTTACCTTAAATATAGTAAATATAAAATATCATTAAGTACTACTTAATACACAAATTCTCACTGAGAGTTGTAAAATTAAGACAGTCAGAGAAAGGCTTTCAGTAGGTGGCATGGCCTCATGGTTCAGTCCTGTGCTCTGTGAAGCTTAATTTCCCTTACTAGACAGTAATGAATTCTTTGACATTGCCACCCATGTTTGCATAATGATCCCAAAGTCACTGTGGACTCTGGGATGCCACCCTGATATGTCCACCGTGATTGTACAGCTGAGATTAACCATGATCAGAATGTGCAGAATAAGACTGGACGAAACCAGGATTTAAAAACAAAATAGTAACAACAACAACAATAACACCACCACCACCAGACTGATTGGCTATCTCAGCCTGAAACCTGCTACACAATGTGTTGAAGGGCTGAACACTGGGGAAAGTAGTCACTCTGCTGCACCTGGCATTCTGTGACACATGTCTAAACTATCGGTGGTTAAAAGAAAGTCTAATTCTAACTTTGTGATGACTGCAAAAAATTAGTTTAAGTAAATAAATAATAAGTAAATAAAAAACTATGTTTTATGTGTCCTCATATTTTGTATAAAATGTAGACTTTAAAATTAAGGCAAGACTAAAAAGGACAACATTTTTAGTTTGTGTGTTTGTATGATATTTTATCACTGTGGTTCTCAATTTATGGTTTGTAACTCCTTTGGGGGGTCAAATGACCCTTTCACAGGGGGTCACCTTTCAGATATCCTGTATATCATATATTTACATTATTCATTATTCACTATATATATTCATCAATAGATACATTATACATTATTCATAGCAGTAGAAAAATTAAGAAAAAAGTTATAAAGTATCAACAAAATCATTTTATGTATAATCATTTATACATTCATGAAGAACTGTATTAAAGAGTCACAGCATTAGAAACATTGGGAACTCCTGTTCCTGCGTATTTTAGAGGCCTTTGGGTGGGATGACAGTTAGGCCAGAAATGCAATAAGGAAGACTTGGTTCTAGATTTTAATCAGGTGGCTCAAACAGAAAATATAAAACATCTACCCCAAGGGCACGGCAGGTGCCCAGTCACTAGTGACATCACCTCACTAGTGACATCACCTCACTAGTGACATCACCTAACTTCTGTCCTAAATTCTGTTAACTTGACCTGTTGCTACCGATAGTTGTTATTCTGGGCTTGTAAATGCTAATAAACAATCCTGAACTCTAGAAGCTTGTAGAATATTTAGTTTATTGTTCCACTACTACCCAGAAAATGAGCACACAATCCAAGGCTTTTTCAGTGTGGTGGGAACTGTATACACACACACACACACACACACACACACACACACACACATTAGATCTCTGTATTTGTGCCTGTGCTGCCAAGACGGAGCCTAGGGCCTTGTGTATACAAACAACATTCTCCAGCTGGGTTTCATGCCTGGCTAGGCTTTTAAAGTTAGGTTCCTACTTTAGCATTAGGCACTTTTGAGAATTAAATTCTGAATTTAAAATAAACACGTCTCATTTTAGTCTTTCAATTATGTTAAATACCAAAAACAGTACCCCAAGCACCACATAAAACCAACTGTGATGCTGTATGTATATAATCTTGGAACTCCAGAGATAATAGCAGGAAGATCAAAAGTTCAAGGTTCTCTTCAGCTGCATAGTAAGCTGCAGAACAACTTGGGACATATGAGGCTGTCTCAAAAATCAAAAGAAATGGAGAAAGGGAAACAAAAGGAAAATAAAATAAAACGGGTAAACAAGCCCAAAGGAATCTTAACTCACTTATACGTTTTATAGCAGATCAAATAAAACACAATCAATCAATCAATCAATAAATACCTCAGATAGAATGGTGATAAAGGTCTTTCATCTTCCTGTGAGCTAAAAGGAAAAACATGTGAATTAATATAATTTCTATTAATACAACAGCCATGTTTTACTAAAACCCTGCTCTACCTGTCACAAATTGTGACATATTACTGCAGACCTTATGTTAGATTCAAGTTAACAAAACACCCTCCCTAGGACCTAGCCAACATCAATGACTTCTTCAAAGAAGCTAGGTCATCAGATGTATTCTCCCATAAGACTAACACTAAAGTAATTTTTATCACACTCCAAGAAGCAGCTTTTTACTATATTTTCCAACAAGTCTGACTAGATACTCATATGACACACAACCCTTACAAGTGATTGCAGACAGTCATTTTTGCAAAGTTAATTGTAAAAGTAAGATAAATGGTGAAATGCTTCTGTTTAAGTGTGGGATACTTATAAGAGTGATTTCCTGGAAGTGAAAAGCACATTCGTCTGAGGCAAATCTTATGGTATTTGTTCTTTTGGGGTTGCTCTACTAAGTATTATGGGATAGTAAACCATGTCAAGAAGCTTGGTGGGTAGAGCGGGTTGAGACCCCAGAAACTTGTGGGTGCACACCTGAGATGGCAGGCACCTCTCTGCTCCCTGCCAAATTCCTGTCCTGGAACAGGTGCCACACTTCCCATATAAGCAAACGAGATTTCTGGTCACATAGGCCCAGAACAGAGTTCTCCAGGCTAATGAAGTACCTAGAGGCCCTGAGGGTTTAGCCAATAAGCTTCCCTTCTTAGACATTCCTCCCAGCAAAAGGTATTGAATCGTGGGTCCACCCTGAGAAGTTGGTATGACAAGCATCCATTTTCCACAATGAATGGTCAATAAACAGTTTGGAACCAAGAACTGTCTCTTTCATCGAGAACCGCCATGGGGATCACGGAACAGGCCTTCGCCTACATAGCTGCTGCTAAATCTCCCATAGAAAGCCCATCTGCATTCCCAGTCGCAATGGCATGAACCTTCTCTGATGAGCAAAGCTAGAGCTCCCATTCCCACCCCCATCCCTCACCCTCATCCCTCACCCCCAGCCCTGGGCTAGTGCCTCTGGCTCTCCTCTCAACTCCTCAAGACTCAGTGGAGCCATGAATGTTCAGGAGTTTGGTAGCACCTGGTCCCGGCTTCATAGAGGGCTTGTGGACCCCCAACATTTCATTCCTGGGCAGCGATTGGGGGCCCAGAGCTTTCCCACATCTCAGACTGCATTTTTCCACCCTGGAGTGGTATCTTGGTGCGTCCCTGAAGCCCAGCACCTGGGCAGTGATGGCTTGGGAAAAGTGCAGTCAAACTCTCCCCATTTTGCCTCCCCAGTAGCCATGCCCAGTGGTGAGGCAGGACTCGGACCCACAAGTATAATCTGATATGGATAACAGGAGAGGACATAGTTACAACACAGTTCAAGTCCCTCAACAAGATGGAAACAATAGGAAGCTTAATATAAAGGCATTTAATCTTTAAATGTAAAATACATGCTAACATTTTCTTTAACATGTTTTTCTTCTAAGAAACTACTTTTAATTATAAAAGCACAAAGTGAGTTTCTCCTGCTAACTCAATTTCTTAAGCATAATTCATGAAAATGAAAATGTTGGAATCAAGTGGCAATATTAAACTGGAAGTAAACAAGATCTTACTTCGGTGACATAATCTCTCACACACACTTGTTCCCAGCCCCCTCTCTTGCTCGCTCACTTGCTCGCGCACAGAGAAAGAGAGAAAGACATGCACATACACTGTCGTCTGTCTGCCTCTCTCTCTCTCACACACACATATATACACAAAAACTCAAACACACACATTGTCCTAAGCACTAAAAAATGTTACATTCTAGCTAGACTTGGTTATGTACAATTTGACAAACTAGTTTTCAACCTCCTATGATTTTTGGTTTGCACTTTTAATCTTGTTTGGGTGTTCTCTTACTCATGTTGTCAATCATACCTACTGTTCATAGCATCTTTGTGTTTTATGTGCACACGCATACATATACACAGGCATTAATTAGCTATGCTAATTCTTCCCATGTGAGGGGTGATGCATCACTTCATTGCAGACTAATGTGGACGAGCTGGGGCAAAGCTCATACCATTCAGCTGTAACATTTAAGAGTTAGAGGTGACCACTTCTGAGAAATACTCAGGCTGGCTGGGATGAAGCTATCTGAAGCAATGGTTTTATAGGGAGCAACTACTTGAAGCTAACCTCACACAAGAAATCTACATGTTTGACTTCAAAGTATTCCTAGAATGCACTTGACAAAACAATTGGGCTTATTCTGTAATCACGGGCTCTACATCAATGAGACATTATGGCCAACATTGTGCCAAGAAAGCTAGCAGTATAAACCTGCAACATGATTTCATGTTACAGGAAAGGGACATCGCCTTGTGTTGTGAAGTGAGGGCTGTTAACACAAACATAGAACAACTTACAGTAAACTGACATGCTTAGCATACTGTACTTTTGTGGGCATTAAATCAGTCATATTTGCTTTTTTTTTTTTTTTAAAGTACTAAAAGTTTGCAGGCATGTCCAACCTGTTGACAATGTTTTGTGACAATGTTTTATGTTATCTACAAAGTTTACATGAGAATAAAGCATTGGAATTAAAATATCAATCACAGAAAAACTCAATTTTAAGTAAGGTTATGATTTCGTTTTGAGTCACATTCATAGCTGTGCTGGGCCATATTGTCAGATAGTTCAGGGCTCTGAACAAAGTTGCCTTCCTGTGCCTTCCACTAATATTTTTGTTGTTAGGTGAGTGCTTCACTACTTTGTGGCAAATAGAAGCAATCCCCACCTCCTTCTCCTCCTCCTTCTTCTTCTCCTTCTTTTCCTCCTCCTCCTTTTCCTCCTCCTCCTCCTCCTCCTTCTTCTTCTCCTTCTTTTCCTCCTCCTTTTCCTCCTCCTCCTCCTCCTCATTCTTCTTCTTTTCC
>NW_022196903.1:54090047-54134814 GCF_008632895.1 Mastomys coucha
CTCCTCTCCCCCCCCCCACCTGTACATGCCTCTCCCACAAATGCAATGAATTACTTATTGCCTTTGGATCCTCATAGAGACTCTCACTTAACTTGCCCTCATTTATCTAGAAAAGTATGCTCAAAGTAGAGGCATAACTCGTCCAGGCCGTGATGGGAGGAGAAGACAGAACTGGTCAGGTAGGGAAGAGACCCCAAAGCAGAGACTGTCCTTGGTGGGGGCTGAGAATGCTAGTTCTTGGCTCTGTGTTGTCTTTATCTCTTGGCTGGAAGCTGTATGTGAGAATGTGACTGGAACTGGTCAGAAGCACTGGACACCTGATGGCTGGGCCATCCAGACTGACTAGCTCATTCTCTCCCCGTGGTTCAGCCCAGTGTGTACCATAGGTTCTTTAAAAATGTCCCCAGAACTGGCAGCTTAATGTTGTTCCATGCATGCTCAGAGATCCTTCTTGCTTACAGGAACCCTGCATTCACTTTCTCTTACATTCCTACTATGAATCTATAAAAACTTCTTTCTAAAACGTGCCCTCAATGGTTCTCAAAGTTCATTCTTTGAAGTCTGTAGACAAGAACCTGAAAGCCATTGGCCTTGGGCTACTTAGGTGGTCATTCTGATTTCTGGGATCCTGGTCTTTGAGAAAAACCCTGCTGTTCTCAAAGACACCCCAATATGACTCTATCAATAACTGGCTAGTGCTGAGTACAATTTATTTTTATACCCCACCCTGTCTTGGTCCTTAATTGCCTTCTAACTGATTTTAGTTATCAAAATAGCTTGTCCTGGGCCAGGGATGTGGTTTGGATGTTTGAATGTCTGACTGGAACTGGGATTAAAGGTGTGGGCTGTCGTGCCAGTCCAAGAATGTCTCTTGATGGGAACACAGGTTTAGATCATGAACAAACATTGTTTTAGGCTGTGTTGGCACAAAGTAAATTCATCCATGAGGCATGAAGTCAGAAACTAGAGATCATAACTCTGTCATTTTGATCAGTTTTAAGTGTTCTAAAAAGAAAAAAAAACACAGAAATTAAAATAAAATGAAGTAGACTTTATATTACATTTTATGGATAATTAGTATACATCAGAATGCAATCCATGTATGGAAAAACAAAATATGAAAAGAAAATGAAGGTAAATAAATTAAATTGATTAAATAATGGACATATTTCTTCCGTTTTGTTCTTTAGAAGTACTCTTGCCTGGGGCATAGTTATATAAATTTTTGATAAAGTTGTGTACTTGAAACAACTAAATCACAGATTTTAAAATAATCAAATCAGTTAATTGAAGAATAATTAGCTACCCTGACTTTGGAAGTCACTCTAAGTCAAAAAACCACAAAGGACAGTGCTTTTTAACAGCATCAAGAAAATGAACTGTCTCACAAGATTTATAGTTCAGAATGGGAAACATTCTAAAGATCATTATTTCTATACAGTTGTCAAGACAAATAAATTTTTGTCCTTGGCCCCAAACTACTTAGATAAATTCCTGACTGATGCTCATTTTCTGACAATCTTAGTCATGTCCAAAGACACTGAATGACTTCACTTAAGTTCTAAATTAAGTATAATCCTTTGCCTGGATTCTAAACTTAGAATTCTGATTCACTTTTAGGTTTGAAAAACAAGTCACTAAGGATGAAGAAGAGTGCTGGGCTGTGAGGCTGTGCAGTGCCAAATAGTTGGGACATTTGTTTGCTTGCTTGCTTTTGCTTTTTGGTTTTTTTTTGTTTGTTTGTTTTTTGTTGTTTTGTTTTGTTTTGTTTTTGTTTGTTTGCTTTTTGCTATTCATGTAACATAAGGAGATGTTTGAGATGTATAGTCTCTTAAAACAACTCCTGTGGGAAGAATGTTTGGCACAGACCCCAAAAGTCTACATCTGAGAAGTTACAATTGAAGTGACAATAACTTAGATATTGGGCTTTTAGTGGACTCTTCTGGACTCCCTAAATAAGGCCAGCATTGGTGAATCATATACGTAAATGGCACCTACCCTTGGAATCTTTTCATGAGGTTTGGAACCACAGAATGTAGTGTTTTCTAGACCACTAGACAGTAAGCTAACTAGAAACAGAAAAAGCATGGTGTTTTGTGTGGGGAACAAGCAAACAAACCAAAACGAAATCAACAAAACAAATAAACAAGCCAAACTAAAACCTAAAAGCTGTTGGGAGAATTCCCAGAATAAGATATTCCAATGCATTTTCAAACTGCTGTCCCATTCAATGCCAAAATTGAATGGTAACAGAAGCAATCCAATTTATTCTACTTTCTAATCCCTTAAAGTGGCTGATTGCCAAAAAATTAACATAATTTACACATTCATCTTCACTCTTTAAACATAGTCTCAATTAAGACTGGAGAATTTTTTAAGTGTTTCTTCGATACTGAAAAAAAATATAGAAAAAAAATATCAGTAAATGTTGAGAATTGGGTTCCCCTCTTTCTAGAAATGAGGAAAACCATTTGTGAGGATTTAAAGAAAAAAGGGCAAAGGTGGAAGAGGAACCTAGCCACAACTGAAACTGAGCACTAAGCAAATCTTCCCGGAACTCTGATTTTCCCCGAGGCTCCGCACTGCACCAAGTGCTACTCGCAGAATCTTCGTTGAGATCAGGAAGGAAGTGATGCTAGCCTTCTCTTCATCCTCTTAGGAAGTGCTGTGCTTACTTGAGTGGCCTCTGTTTGTCCTGTCTTGGGCACTGACTGCGGACCATGACAACTGGGTGGCGAGGCGTCCAGTGTTGTTCTGCTGTTTAGATTTGAGGTTGATCCCACTCAGGGTCAGAAAACAAACAACACAAAAGCACACGCGAGCGCTTCCTGGAAAATCAGTGTAAATGTTTACCATCAATTTGTAGCTAAGCGTTGGTGACTGTAATTTGATGAGCTATTTGCAATTCTGTCTTATAAGCCCAAGCAGCAGCTTTACAGTTTTCCGCCTGTGTTTGTTACTAAGAATGCAACACATAGCCCATGGAAACACAAAGTGTCTTCTTCCAAGGAGTAATGGCTTTCTCTGACCAAGGAAGAAGTGCAAAGATGAGCCTAAGATGAGAGAGCCTAACCAACCCTGAATGGTGTTATCTGTCTAGCAAAATGGAGAGACAAAATACTTTCCAAGATTTAAGATGTTTTTATTCCAATATCATAGGAAAGCTTTTCTCCTCCTCCTCCTCCTCCTCTTCCTCCTCCTCCTCCTCATCTTTCTTCTTCCTCCTCTTCCTTTCCCCCTTCCCCTCTGGTGGTTCTCCATCTGAACCTAGAGAATGGGTTCATGATTTCAGCAAACACTCTGCCAGTTAGCTAAGTCCCAGGGGTAACTACCATTTTCTTTACTGTGGGTGGAAATCTTAAACGTGTGTGTGTGTGTGTGTGTGTGTGTGTGTGTGTGTGTGTGTAATTCACTACTTGAAAAATACACACAGAAGTTCAACACTCCTGAACTTCAGGATGTGACCATGTGTAGAAATTGGGACTTCAGAAGGGAATCAAGTTGAAATATAGCCATTAAGCCTTGAGTCAGCTTGTGTCATTGTAGAAAAAGGGAAACATGAATGGAGACATGAAAACACTTGGAAACATGGCGTGGAAGGTTTTTCTTGCCAGTAAGGGAAAAGAGACCTAGTGTACACCACTGCCTCACTTCTGCAGAGAGAATGACCAGCAGAGCCCAGGTCTAACAGACCTTTGGACCTCTAGGACAATGGACTTCTGCCATTCTAAGCTCCTGGGGACTGTGATACTTAGTTATATCGGTTTTCAAGTTCTTCTTAATTTGAACATGCCCAACTTTGCAAAAAGGTAAGCACTCAAAGACAAGATAAGCTTTCCCCAGGGATCACACAGACACTGGATTTCCTTTCCGAGCATGTGCTTAAGACCCCACTAAGGTGCTCACTCTGCTGAACTACTCTCACATGTTTCCTACATTACGTATTCACATATACACACAGGCACAAATGTCATCAAGTTGTTACTCTGCTTGGATATGTTCCACAGGCTATAAATTAGTTGTCCAAATATAAAACAGAAGTATGCAAAATAAGCGTCCTAACCTATTAACTGGCCTTACAAATGCCATCAGGTTATGGTTGAGAGTTCTGAAATGCTGTGGCTCCTTGTACACTGTGTGACATGGAGACACATAGAAACATGGTATGGAAAGTTTTTCCTTTGCATATGAAAGGAAGGCTCTTGAATTAAGATCTGCTCATAAAGGAATTCATCTTCCTGGTCAGCCCCTCAGCCAGAACCATCCTGAGCCAAAAACAAAACAGCATTTGCTGTCTGGCTGGGTACGGAGGGAGAGGAAAACTGGTCCAAATATGCCCAGTGGCAGACATAATGACATAGTTCTGGAAGGCCATGGGAACAGACAGGATGACTCCAAGTCTCTTGGTAGCCTCTCCTGACTGCATGCAAGACTGTTAGAGCGTACCTCAGAAGCCTGTGGAGGAGGCCCTTCTGCATGCTTCTTAGGAACTCCTTGTTCGATGACTGTACCATTCTCTATAACCTATACTGTCTTCTGTAATCAGGCTAGAAATGTGGCTCAGTTGGTAGAGTGCTTGCCTAGCCTGGACAAAGCTTGGGTTTCAGTCCCTAGACTTGAATAAAGCCAGGGGTGACAGACAGCGTGTGCCTGTAATTCCCTCACTCAGGAAAGGGTCAGCAGCTCAAGACTTTTTTTGAGGCCAGCCGGGCGTGGTGGTGCATACCATTAATCTCAGCACTTGGGAGGCAGAGGCAGGTGGACTTCTGGGTTCGAGGTCAGCCTGGTCTACAGAGTGAGTCCAGGACAGCCAGAGCTATACAGAGAAACCTTGTCTCGAAAACAAAACAAAACAAAACAAAAGTTTGAGGGCATCTTGGGCAATAGGAGTCGTGTTAAAAAATATCAAAGAACTGTTTATTACTTCTATAAGGAACAAAGAATCGTCTCCTTCTATTCCAGTTCTATTCTATTCCCACACAATCTGTTCAGCCCTTGTCTGTTTAACAGCTTGCAATGGCTAAGGAACTGAGCGGGTTGAGGGTAGCTGCATGTGACAGGAAGGGAGTGGAATCCTATCCAGGAGTGCTGAGGTAGAAGGGTCTTTTCCATTTCCTTCACATCTCTCCTTCCAGTCAGAAGGTGGAAAGTGAACCACAGCCACCTGCTAACTGGGTCAACACTGTTCTCTCCCAGGAGCCTGCACTAAGACTTGTTTACAAGCCACAACACAACAGGACTTCTCACTCTTGGTACGAGAGCTTTAGATCACATTAATAGGCCAAATGTCCGTTTGAAAGTTTATCTTTCCCTACTTTTTGTTCAGTCACTAAGCTTCATGCATGCATTTGTCCTCCGAAAGCCTTTCCACGCCTGTTGCTTCTGGCCACTCCAGTTTCCCAGAACTCTTCCATAGTGCCACTACTCAGGCCCTGCTATCCACGCTAATTCACCCTCAGCCTTTTCTGCTTCCCCTCTGCATTTGGGTAAAATCCAAAAACTGAAGCCTGGCACATCGAATTCCTCCCGAGTCAGCCCTTTGTGCTTCTGGAACAAGACTTTTCTCACAGGACTTTGTAACTTTCTCCTTTTGCACATATTATTCCTCCTTCCCACTCCACACCTCTCTCTCTGCGTAGTTTTGAGTTTTATCTCAAGGGCCATCTAATCTGGGAAGGCTTTGCCAGGACCCTAGAAGGGAGCTGCTTCTTCAGCTCCAGGCTCCCAGACACTGCTCACAGATTCATGACTGCACAGTGGTGTAAGTCGGCTCTCAAGTTTGTCTCACCACAGGGATGTGTCTTTATCTCTGTGCTTCAGCATCTAGTCAGGTGTCTCGTATGCTGCATGTGCCCAGTAAATGGCTGCTTGAATAGATTAAGCATTAAGATTTTGCCAACTGTTCAAAACAAAGCTTTCGTTAAATATTTTTAAGATGTACACTGTTTATCATTTGTGAGATCAGTTGAGACAATTAGGACACTCCCAGGAATCTGTAGGCTGAGATTACCTTAAATGGTCTTGTCTTTTTCTTTGCAAAAGTTAGTGGGATTGGACTATAGTCTGGTTTCCTTCCATCGTTACTTAAGGAAAAGAAAACGGTGTCTTTTCTCCAACTGCACAATTAGAGGCAGGAGTTCTGTCATTACACCTGTAATGTAAACACTACCCTGTGGTGTGTGGAGCGCCCAGAAGAGGGTATATTCAGAAAGGGGATGTTTGAATATGGCCTCACCAGTGTTTGTTCTGGCTTGAGAACAGGAAAAGAAAACAATTTCACTTTACTGAAAATCCAAAGGTTGTTTGGAGCTTAAAGAAATTCTTAGTTTATTTCCAAGCGATTTTCAATGCAGCTAGAAGATCTTATGGGCCATTGAGGCCTTGTCCAGGAGTGTTATGGCTACTGTTCTTCTGTAATAACAATACAAAGAGCCTCTTGGCAAGGCAGTAAGCAAAAGTATGAAACCCAGTAGAAGCTCTACCATCAACAGCTGAGCTTAGTTGATAGGCAAATATTTTTGGAACGTTAGTTATTAAGTTAAAAATATATTCAACTCTAGTCACTGAAACAAAACAGTAGGTGGATATTTTCAGAGAGAAGGTGGAAAGAAGTTTTTCCAATATTTACTGTTAGTACAAAACTTCAATGATTTGCTAATAGAGTTTTAATAGTATAATCTCGCAAATGGTGAAACCTGCATGTGGGAGTTTGGAAGATGGTGATAGATGTGCAGAAGGCACTGCCAATCATTCTCTCACTGTCACTCCATCTCATCTCTCCTGGGGAGGATTGCCTAGGTAACTTGAAGCATTGCTGTGATCCTGTACTAGGCTTAAGTGCTGATGAGCAGCACAGGGGAGTAAGTGTGAGCTCCACACTGACCTGCACAAGCACTCATTTTGAAAGACTACTATTTGCTAGAACCATTGACAAGTGCTAAAGATGCACAGGCTACTAAGACGTAATGGCAAACCTCACAAAATCCACAGACAGGGATAGGCAACTATTGCTGACTAAAAGCTCATCACAAGTCAGGCTTTTGTGCTGAGAGTTTACACACATTGTCTCCTCCACTCCTCAGGCATTCTCAGAGGAAAGTATTAGCAATGACTCAAATCAATCACAGTTAAATGATATAAACACATCAAGGGAAGGCCAATAAGCTGTGAAAGCGCAGATGCTGTCTGTCCTTGCAGTCTGTCTCTAACCCTTGGTTTCTGTAGCACTGTGTACCCTGGCGGGTTTGGTGAGACTTGTGAAACAAGCCACACTGAATTCCAATGGCCACATAGGCATTAGAGGGGAAAAGAGGGTGGAAAGAAGGCAAACTATTCCCATGGTGGAAAGATAACAGGCTTCAAAGGCCTCTGGAAGCAACGGGAAGCAACAGGAAGCAACATGGTGCTGACAACAGGAAGCAACATGGTGCTGACGGGGAGCAGCATTGTAAGCAGCAGTGGCCTGGGACAATGGCCCCAGACTCCAATGGGAGAGGGGCACCTGAATTTTTGTTAAGTGAAGGAAATGAAAGTGAATAAAAGTCACTTAGAAAAACACCACAGTGTGTATGTGGTCTGTCTGTGCAGTGTGGGAGGGTGTGAGTGGTCTGTGTAGTGTGTGAGGGTATGAGTGGTCTGTGCAGTGTGTGAGGGTGTGAGTGGTCTGTGCAGTGTGTGAGGGTGTGAGTGGTCTGTGCAGTGTGTGAGGGTGTGAGTGGTCTGTGCAGTGTGTGAGGGTGTGAGTGGTCTGTGCAGTGTGTGAGGGTGTGAGTGGTCTGTGCAGTGTGTGAGGGTGTGAGTGGTCTGTGCAGTGTGTGAGGGTGTGAGTGGTCTGTGCAGTGTGTGAGGGTGTGAGTGGTCTGTGCAGCGTGTGAGGGTGTGAGTGGTCTGTGCAGTGTGTGAGGGTGTGAGTAGTCTGTGCAGTGTGTGAGGGTGTGAGTGGTCTGCTCAATATGTGAGGGTGTGAGTGGTCTATGCAGTGTGTGAAGAGTGGGTTGTCTGTGTAGTGTATGATGATGTGAATGGTTTGCACAGTGTGTGAAGGTGTGAGTGGTGTGTTCTGGCCAGAGTCTGGTTCCTATCTTGGTTTTGGGGCTCATTTTCATCTTGACAGTACAGTAACTCTTTTGTGTTCCCATTTCGCTCACTGCCTTGGCAAAGCCATTTGTCCTTTGCGTTATCTCCATTCATTCCGTGTGATGTGACCAACTCTATCTAGCCCTTCATGTTACTTCTTGATAAAGCTGTTTTCTGAGTTTTATTCTTTATTTCTATTTTATGGTTTCCGAAGCCCTGGCTTTAGGAGCTTTTACTCTCAACTTTCAACCCCTCCCACTCTCTGTTTCTATTAATTATATAGGTGCTCCAACTTTAGAAAACAACCCTCTAAGGATTCCACTTATCTTTTAAACTACAGTTAACCAGGCCTACTCTCCCCACTAGCATATCCTTTTCAAGATGAGCCTAAAACAACTTGTGTTTGGGGAGATTTGGGTGAGATTATAATGTATTTGATCTTAAAACATGCTGAGAAATAGTTGTTTCTGTTCCTGGGATACAGTATTCACTGGCTTGGCAATACTAATTAAATGAAGGAGACCAAACTGGTTTTAGAGTGCAGTCTCAAGGTGACAATGTGGGATTTGGAAGGAATATTAAATGTGAAGACATACAGGCAAATCTGTACCAGAAAAAAAATCACGTAGCTCAAGAGAGTCACTCAGAACTTTTAAAGTGTATGAATGTATACGAGGTCCTAATAAAGTTCATCTGCCACCTTCATGCATAAAATGAATGCTGCAATCTCCTTCAGTGAACCCCTACCAGGTTGTACTCTTCTGAAAACACATCATGCAGTTTGGAATTAGGAGTCCCATTTTGGTGTGTCTATTGAGGAGAATGAATGAAGTCTGAATGGAGCCAGCTCCTAAGACTCCCCAGGTCTGTGGATGATCACTCATGTTGATGATGAAGAGTTTCTCCCACTACAAAACAGTGCTCCTGTACCAGGAATGAGAGGAATTGTTCTCCACATAATTCCAAAGGGTTTCCATTACAAATGGGTGGAAATACTTAGACTAAGTACTCCCCCACACCCATTAGCTCTTTTAAACAAGTCTTCCTTATGTGAAAACACAACAAGGTAGAAACAATTCCAGATGGTTGGCTATAAGACAAGCTCACTCATTATTATCTTATAGCATAGAAAGAACTAGAAGAGAACTTCAAATTTTGATAAGCATATAAAATAGCACTTTTGCTTTTCCTAAATCAACAGTTATAACAGTTTTAAGAAATGCGCTAAAAACCGCTTAGGGAAAATATTTAAGTATTCTAATAGATGTAACCTTCCAAATGTCTTTCCTTTGTATGATATATGCATACAACAATTAACTGAATACATTATTTGCAATATTTTGGTATAAATATTTCTATCATTTGTAATGGAAACCCTTCAGAGTTATGTAAAGAACAGCATTCTGATGTTTCCACTAATATTGCCTATTGTCTTCAGGTCAAGTGGATGATGAACATGACACAGGGAGCCATCTATGGCCACAGAGTTCCTTTCAGTCTCTAGTACAGTGTCTATCTCGCAGACCTCCAAGCCTCTGGGAACAGGTTGAGCAGGTCACTTCCCTTTACTGCTTAGTGGGTAACAATGTCTTCCCCCTTAATTCTGCTGGTAGTCCCTCCAACACCAAGGAGATCCGTTTTGTATATAAATGTTTTTTATTTACATATCTCGGTAGGGATTTTTGCATATGTTTTATGTTTTTATGTCGCTGACTAGGCAACTGTTTTGTTTCCATGAGTTTGAGTTTAGCCACATGGGAAATAAAAAGAGATTTAGAGAACCACTAAGGATCTCTTTGGCCCTAAAGTAGAGGCTGTATTTTCAGAGTTCTCCAAAGCTACTTCTGCATATGAGTAAAATTCATTATACAAATATATGAAACTATCAAATAGTTAAAAAAAAACCAAAAAACAAAAAACAAAGCAAACAAAAAAACAATTAAGTATTTAAACATTGAGAAAAGGTCCATGAACTACAGAATGGATTATCAAAATTTGATATATCTATATCAGAATAATATTCAGCCATAAAAAGGAACTGAGAACTGGTACCTGCCATAGATACTGTAGGTGAAGTTTGAAAACATCAAAGGGAAAGAAGCCAGTAAGATAACGTTTACATGTGATGTAGCCGTACCATTCTGTTTATGTACCAGAGAGGGGAGGTCCGCAGAAACAAGGGTACGAGAGAGCACCTATCAAGGAGATGAGGCTGAAAGCTAAGCAGTGGGTCTCTTTCTAGGTGATGAAGATGTCTACAGTTGATGCACAATTCTGCGAATATGCTGAAAGCGACCGAATCACATGCTTTAAATTGGTGAAGTGTGTGTGTGACATGCAAGTGTTATATCAATAAATCTGAAAGTTATTTTTAATTCCTTTACATTTTTTCTAGTTCTTCTTAAGGGAAGACAAGTAGTTCATTAAGAAGTTTCCATATAGTACAGACTACTGGTAGTTGATTCTCATTGTCACATGCAAATAAATATATGTGCACAAGAATGGAACAGGTGAAAAGCTTTTGTGTTCCAAGGAATTTAGTTTGATGTTATTTGTGTGTGTGTGTGTGTGTGTGTGTGTGTGTGTGTGTGTGTGTGTGTGTGAGTGAGTGAGAGAGAGAGAGAGAGAGAGAGAGAGAGAGAGAGAGAGAGGCAGACAGACAGAGATAGATATAGAGACAGAGAGGAGATACTGAGACAGAAAGAAAGGAGAGACAGACAGAGACAGAGAGAGAAAGGAAGGCTGAGTGTGAGGGTGTGCCTGAATGCGGAAGTTGCGGGTGTCATCAGAAAGCAACAGTGCTCTCTGCCCTATTGCTTTGAGACAGAGTTTCTCACTGATCCTATAGGGTGTTATTTTCCGTTAAGCTGGCTGGCCATCAGAGTCTCAGAATTTGCCAGTCTTTGTCACCCAGTGCTTGGGTTACATGCACACATAGCCATGCCCTGCTTTTAACACAAGTGCTGAGGTTCCTGACTCAGATCCTCATACTTGCACAACCCCAAGCACTAAATGCTGAATACCTCTACCGTTTCAACATGCCTTGAAAAACAGCATCCGTGCTTTCGAGTTTTGTTTTGTTTTAAGAAAGGGTCAAAAGATCTCATTATTATCTCTTTTCATATCGGAGCTCACTATGCATACCAGGGTGGCCTTGAACTCACAGAGACCCTCCTGTCTCTACCTCCTAAGTGCTGGGATTAAAGGTATGCACCACTGTGTCTGGCCAAATTACCTTCTTTCCATGAGTAATTGGCACGCGTTTCTCCTCTACAGGTAAGGAAGTCAGCACGCAGTGAGAACAGGCCTGTTTTTCTTTCAGGTTTGTTACTAACAAATACAGGCTATATGGCCAATAAAGAATACATTCAGATATACAACCCACCCAGGTCTAAGTGAGGTAACTTTTAACTCCTTCTATTGTGCTGGCAGGCAGGGTGGTGAGTAATACCAGCTAAGCTGGGCATCACCTCCGCAAGCAGCAGGGGGCTCTCTAACACTACACAGCAGCCCAGGAGCAGGATCCATGGGACTTAGGTTTTTTCCAGTGAACTCAAATATTATGCCATCGTCAATGCTGATGGGCTTGCTGAAGGATACTCGTAAGACCACCATTTACAGGCCAGATATGTTTCACTGACAGGAAGTTTCAGCAAAATTTTAAATGTTGGATCATTAGTATTTGCTAATTAATTATGTTGCTTTAAATCTTCTTTGAAGTCCACTGAAACTTGGATTGCCTATGTGCTTCACCCTTGGAAAACTAATATTCAAGCTATTATAATGTTCTGGATGAAATGATGAAAAAGAAGCTCCCGTAGACATTATGCACCTCCACTTCTCACTTAGTAAATCAACATAGGCCCGCACCTGATGTCTACTCAAGCATGAAGATGCCTGTACATTTAAAGAGGAAGCTAAATCCCTTGCACTCATGGTCTTCCATATCACCCTTGGTGGAGATAAAGTGATTTAGGGGCTATTGGGAAGTTAATCTAGCAGTTCAAAGTACTGCTCTGAAAGCTGATTTGGTCAAGGTCTAGATAAAGCCTTTGTATCTATTGGGGCCTACTACGGTGTATCTCTCAGGAAATATCTCAGTAGAGATCCATACCTACTTGTTGCAGGGAAAGCAACACCAATAGAAGGTAAATAACTCAAAGAGCTGAGCTGCCAGCTCACCTGGGATCTAATAAAATGCAACCACATTAGTCACCAAAGTGAAAATCTCACTCTCTTTTCAATTCTTACTCCCCTCATATTATTTATCTCAAAGACCCTTATAGATAGGGAAGACCATAAAGTGTTGTTCTTATCAGGAACTGTAAGAATGATGTAAATATTTTAGAATCTTTAAACATAAGTGGGGAAGAGGTTGCAGAGGATTGGAGTTCAGTTATCAGCTCTTAATCACATGTAACTCGAGCCCCAGGGGATCTAATTTTTTTTTCTTTTGACCTCCAAAAGTACATGCATACCGCTGTTCCTACACAATTAAAATATAAATAAAAATCTTTAAAAAATAAAAATGTGACACAACTTTATTTTTTTTTAGGACCTAATAAGACTTCATTTTAAAATTTAGGTCATTTGAAATGAACTTTAAGAAATGAGAACTTTACAAAGGGACAGAAATCGAACACTTAATCTCTACAAAGTGCTTACTGGAGCCCATGCATGTCTGAGTCAAGTCTATGCTGGAAACTCCACAGAAAACAGAAGACTGGAAAGAGGACCAAGGCATCTTAAATCATCTTCACTCTTTAACTTGGTGTGCATTCTCATCTCAGTTATAGATTAGTAGTACCAAAATATCTTCTATGCCTTTGGAAAGTATGCAAAGGAAGGCTAAAAAGTCACCTATGAAAATTATAAGTTAGGTAGACATTACATTTCATGTGTACCCTCTAATAACATCAGACACGTAGATGAGGTTGACTAAAACACAGGGTGAAACGTATCCATTGAGGTGCATCTGTTATTACTCTAATCTTGCTGAGTATTACAGAATTTACCACATGGCATTGCAATTGCCTGGTGATATTTCTGCGTTCTCACTAGAGTGGGACAGCAGAACTTGTGTCTTAATTACCTCACTGGCAGGGCAGTAGTGTTTGATCAAGGAGAAAACATTAAACAATGTTGTAAGCTTTGTTTGAACAGGCAAAACTGAAAAGAATACCTCCCATAAGGCCATGATATTAAATATGCTATGTGCCAAGGTTAGGCAGCATAGTGTTAGATTACTACACGGAGCAGCTGTCAATAGATTTCTACAAGCTATAATCATTAACTAAAATTCACACCAGTATTTTCAATGCAATATTCACCATGAATTGCTTTACTTGTTGTTTAAAGCTAATATTTTACCTATTTATTTCAATTCAGTTTCAAGCACTCTGGTGAAATCCTCCCTGCATGAGTCTCTAAACTCTCTCCTCTGGGTAGACTGAGGATGGGATCCCCAGCAATAGGTATCATTTCTGTAACAAACATGGAGAAAACATGGAGACACATTGGCCTGAGAGTTGAAGAAACACTCTGCAGGAGCATGAGCGAGTCAGCACAAACACTTCGGCTCACAAGGGACCTCTGTGCAGAAAGCCTCATCATACATGCCTGGCCACTGTCTTCAAGAAGTTTATAATCAAAAGCGGAAATAAACTGCAAGTGAAGATTGCTAGGGGATCAATCACCTCCCCCCAACCCCGAGTTTGGAAGTAAGGGGACATTGAGTGCACAGTGAGCTGGTGAGGAGTGACCAGAGAGACAAAAGTCATGACTCAGCATTCTTAAATGCACATTGAGATATTTCTAGGTTCACTATAGTGACCAACAGTGTAAAATAACTTTCAGGAACTCACGTGGTCATTTTTGCTCTGCATAGCAGGCATTCTATTATCGTGTAGCTACAACAGTAATGGCCAATCCTTATTATCTAAAAAAAACCTGCTTGGAGCTCTTGAGGACTGACATTGTTGTAAGGACAAAAGTTCTCAATCTTAAAATTAGATATTAAAATTCCAAAAAGTGTACATTAGTTTTGTTCTCTTAGAAATGCCAAGCATGGGGACTTTTCCACCAAATCAACATAGAATTATAGATTACTCTACACAGCACTTCCTTCTGCGTTAAGTATCAGTTCTCTGATAAGGTACTCTGAACACCAAATCAAGTTCCTATTACAGTGGACATATCAGGACAGCAAAAGAAAACCAAGCACACTGGCTCACACCACAGCCAGCCTGCAGGAACCTTTACCATAAATGATACAGTTTTTCATCATATTTCTATTGTTCAAGAACAAACAAAATATCCATGGGATTGGTTTCTTTTTTTTTTTAAGTAAATTCATTTCATCTAAGTATTTTCAATAAATTGCCATTACTGTCTGAATTTTGAAAAATACCATTTTACATAGAAAACTGTAAGTGAAACATATATATGAAGTCAAGGGTCACTGTCTCTAAGTACTTGCAATTCAAATGTGACCATATGATTAGCAAAAGTAAGTTTTAAAACTGTGAACTGTGACCTTGGGCGGCTCAGACTCTCTGTCGGGACAAGACCCAGTCATTTCTGCAGTGGCTTTAACACATACAGCACTCCTGCCTACTTGACCAGCAGTGTGCTTCCTAAACAGCCAGGGCTAATTAGAGTTACCTTCCTTTATTTCTATAGGACTCAGAGAGACACCCTCCCCACCATCACAGTCCCCACAAGCAAAGTCAGAACCCTGTGCTTAATCACTCTTACACAGCATTTTTTTGGGGGGGGGGTTGTTGTTTTGTTTTTTGTTATTTTTTTTCCAAGTGCCATTTGGGTAACCAATCTACCTAGAATTATTCAAGGAAAAACATTGTCCTCAACCTTTATTCCAATGACTACAATATACTTGAAGAGAGAAAGTCCTTGCTTAGAGAGCAGATAATCAGATCCATCTATTGAGCTCACCGAAGTGCTCTAACAGCCTAGAGACCCAGCAAGCCCATTCAGTTTGCTCTGCTTCAGTTGCAGAGGTATTGTTCTACATACACTTCCATTAAAAGAAGATATAACTGAACCCATAATCATGAGCAACTACACAAAAGTGTCAGTGAAAGAGAAGTGCGCTATTTAAATGTTTCTATCTGGTCTGAGGAAAGAGTACAGTGCAGAACAGACTGCAAGGTTTGCAGCCTGTTACTAATGATGCCGAGCACTGGCTAAGTACGCTGCCCAGAAAATAGCAAACGGCATAAGAAGCAGAGAACACTACCTTCGCAGCGGCATGATTTCACAAGCCATCCTCGTTTGCGAATCTGCCCGGGATCCCCGAATGCCTTCCAGTCAAGCCCTGAGTGCAGGACCCGCGGAACACACAACCTTCTGCAGCTGACACTGCCTCTCCACCTCCAGCTGCAGGCAAGGATATTTATCGGCTGCCTCCACATTTACACTGCAGTCCACTTTGACCTTTTGTTCCAGCGAAGCAGCTGAAACCCAGAGCCAATCAGAGGAGGAGCAGTGGAGTGTGAAAGGCTGCTCCTCCTCCGGATCCTCCTCTGGCTTCTCCCGCTCCTCCTTCTGTCCCCACCCCACTTTGCTCTGCTCGCTGCTTAGTGGGCTTGGCAAGCCCCAGCAACCTGAAACTTTCCTCTGAGAGGTTCCAGACAAATCTGTCAGTCTGTGAAAAGCAACCAATAACTGCAGAGGAGTCCAGTCCTGCAAGGCTCAAAGTGCAAGAAAGCCAGCAAGGAAATGCGTTGTCAAGGACAGACAGCGTCCCTTAAGGGTTTTTTCTTTTTTTTAGGCCCACCCAAGGGAAGAGTTGGACTGCACCTTGTTATTCTAAATAAATAAACAAATCCTTGTTATTCTAAAATAAATAAACAAATAGAAACTACCCAAACAGTAGCCAGAGAAAGCTTTTCCAGATTGTCCCAGGCTTTTCCAGACAAACTACCTGAACCCTTGCCCTACCCACATTTTCTTCCCCAGATACTTATTTACACTAGGTTGTAAGCAGTTCCTGGTGACATCACTCAAGGGGAAGAGGACAAGGTGCCCTAACTGGGTTTTCAGGAGATCAAAACGTCTACTAGCATGGCCCTTCTGTTTGTTATTTTTAGATTTTATTCATATAGAGTGAATGTAGCTATTTGAGTATTATTTTTTCCTACCCAAAATGTCAACTGCACTTGGAAAAGAGTTGTTTCTTATTATATATTCTTCTATTTTACAAAACCAATTTTCCAATAAGGCTTTCTTAGTACTTGTCAATTTTTTTTTTATAATTTTGTATCTCACATGTGTGTATGTACATATGCATGCATGCATGCATGTGTGTGTTTGCCTGCATATGCATGACATGTGTGACTGTTGCTTGAGGGGGCCAGAATGGGGCATTGGATCCTCTGAAACTAGAGTTACAGATGGCTAAGTGGCCATGCTGGGAACCAAACCTGGGTCCTCCGGAAGAGCTGCCAGTGAGTGCCCCTATAATTTCTTCAGGGCACTCATTATTTCTAGGAAAGTAATTGCAATTCATATGTTTCATACAATGCAAGAAACACGTCTTGTACAATTTATTTCACATTATGCAAGTTTAACAAGTTCTAACACAGCCACAATCATTACTTTTAGCAGCAGAAAGAACAGAAAGAAAGACTCAGAAAATGACATTCAAAAAGTGTGCCAGCTTAAAGGCTTTCCTGTAGTTTTTCTCAGCCTGCCTTTTTTTAAAAACAAAAAAACAAAAAAACAACCAAAAAACAAACTTCTCATGAAGTTGGGTTTGTCACTATATTTTCTTTTGATACTGTATTTGCACCTTTTTTGCTTTTAAATTATCACTTCTGTTCCTAGAACTAACCTCATTATCAACATCATCATATTTTTGAACAGTCTTGATGTCTTAGTTTTTTTTTTTTTTCCTTTGCTGTGAAGAGACATTATGACCAAGGCAACTTTCGAAAAGAAGCATTTAATTAGGAGCTTTCTTTCAGTTTCAGAAGTTAGTTCATTTCCATCACAGTAGGTAGCATGACAACAGGCATGGTATAGTAGCTGAGAGACTCCATCTTATCTGAAAGTTGGGAGCTGAAGGAGATAGATAGATAGATAGATAGATAGATAGATAGATAGATAGATAGATGGATAGATGGATGGATGGATGGATGGATAGACAGACAGACAGACAGACAGACAGACAGACAGACGGACAGACGGACGGATGGATAGATGGATGGATGGATGGATGGATGGATAGACAGACAGACGGACGGACGGACGGACGGACGGACGGACGGATAGACAGACAGACAGACAGACAGACAGACAGACAGATAGATAGATGGAGCCTTGTGTGGGCTTTTCAAACATCAAAATCCATTCCCAATGACACAATTTCTCCAACAAGGTGACACCTCCTACTCCTTTACAAATAATTCCACCAACTGGAACCAAGTATTTCAATATATAAAGAAACCTATACTAGTCATTCTCATTCAAACCACCACATCTATTTAAATCATGAAACATGGGTGGTTAGGGTGCAGAAGAACACATCCCTGTTGTTAGAGGCACTCTTCTAGAACTAAAGTGTTTACAGTTGGTAAAAACATAACTTTTATATTTGGCCTTGGCATTTAAAAAGGATAGCCTCTTTTTTTCCTCAGCTTCAGGTAGGGACTGTAATGTGAACTGAGCCAAGGTCATATCTCTATCTGGACAGCCTTTTCTCTTTTTCCTAAGAAGACACATTAATGAGAAACAGTTCTCCAAATACCATCTCATATGGTTAAAGTATAATGTCTGAGGATTGTTAAAGAAACACTCATCGTTTTCCTCCTGTTTATACTTTCCTGCTTGCTGTTGAAGACCAGGTAGGCGGCTCAAATTAACTATTCTCTTTTTATGTCAAGGCCAGTTAACCATCTCTGGTCCTTATGTGTTTCTTGGGCTTGGGAGGGAACTCTGGTTCCTCTTGTTTGTCTTTTGCCAACTACTCAACCTATGAAGTGATAAAGTCAAAGGCTTCTCTTGACCATTGCTTTGTCTGGAAATGTAGAGGAAATATTTTGTCTTTGCTGACCCTCCTCTTTGTAGACACTATAAGAGGCCACACAGTGGTGTTTCCAGGGCCTCCCTGAAAAAAGAACATGTGACTTGCCACAGTCTTTTGAATGGTGCATTGGAATTAAGGTGACCTTGGAAGGTAAGGGGGAAAGCATTCTCTCTTTAATCACTTTGACTACATCAGGGTAAGACACCAATTGTGGGTATTGAACACTGGTTTGTTACACCAGTCTGCTATTTTTATTACTGTGCAATATTTAGATAAAGCTTGAACTGAAATTGAGTACTTTAAAAAGCCTTGATTAGACAAACATTAAGTCAGTACCCTAGATCCTTCATCTTTTATATACCATAAATAACTTATTCAGACATACATAACTTATATAACTTTCTAGCTTTTTTTTACATTTTGAGAAATATTCTGTCTATTTTACAGAGTATTGTTTTTATTTTATGTATGAGTATACCATCCCTGTCTCTAGACACACCAGAAGAGGGCATCAGATCCCATTACAGATGGTTATGAGCCACCATGTGGTTGCTGGAAATTGAACTCAGCACCTCTGTAAGAGGAAAAGCAGTGAGTGCTCCTAACTGTCCAGCCATCTCCCTAGCTATTTTGTCTATTTTGGTCTTTAGAAACAAGTTTCTTTTACTAAGAATATTTTTATTTTTATATTCTAATATCTTACTCTTTTTTATTAAAATACCATGAGACATAGTAGCATCAACAAATAAATTCATTATGTGTTGTGAAAATTTGGGGAGGGGGTGAATTAACCATTGTTGATCCCTTTCTTCAAAAGGTTCCAATGAAAAACCAAAGTTCTGGTTTTACCAAAGTTCATCCTGGGGAACCAATGAATGTGTAAGGTTTACTTACAGAGCACAGGTATGGGGATATTTACAAGAGCATTCTGAGATCAACCATGCTAGGAAGTCTTTACCAAATACTGATGATGGTTTTCCCACAACTGCATAGGTGGAGTTTCCTTTTCCTAGCCCCAAGACCACTGAGCCATGTACAATAAAGGTGTAATTGCATACTAGCTAGGAGGAGTGGCTGAATACTAAGATAGGGGTACAATGACCCTATTCTTCTGAAAAGGAACACTTACAATCAGCAAGTTCTGATGTGCTGGATTTTTGCAAGCAGGTGCTGCTGAACTCATAAAGATGGTGGTTGCTCAGCTTGGAAGACAAGCACTGTGTAAAAACTCTTTAATAAAGCAAAGTTGAATCCAAACTACATATAAAGAATCGTACAATGTTCTGCCTAGTTTTGTATTAACCTGATATAAGCCAGAGTTACATGGAAGGAAAGAATCTCAATTGAGAATAGTCTCCATAAGATACGGCTTTAAGACATTTTCTTAATTAGTAATTGGATAGGGAGGACCATTGTGGATGGTGCCACCCTACGCTGGTGGTCCTGTGTTCTATAACAGATCAGGTAAGCAGGTCACGATGAGCAAGCCAGTAAGCAGCACTGGTCCATGGATTCTGCATCAGCGCCTGCTTCTAGGTTCCTGCCCTCTTGGAGTTCCTGTCCTGGCTTTTTTAAATAATGGATTCAACGTGCAAGCGTGAGTCAAATACCACTCTCCCCCCCCACACACACACATTTGCTTTTTGGTCATGATGTTTCGTTGCAGCAATAGAAACCCTAACTAAGACATATTGCAAATTAGGATTACCAGTGCTTATAGAAAACATTTACATTTTAGCAAGAGTTTTGACAGTTTATTAAAATAACCTGGACATGAAGGAATATCTTCTTCAAATAACAAAAGGCAGAAACACACACACACACACACACACACACACACACACACACACACACACACACGGGTCCAAAAATCCTTATATGTTTATCTTGTAACTGTAGAGAGGACATACATTTCCCCCATTTTAACTAGTATAGATTAATGTAAAGCCTATGGCTAGAAAAGCCACTTTCTTTGCATCTAGTCCTACCTTGAAATCTATTTCTGGTGGGACCCAATAAAAACCACTCCTAATTCTTTTAAATCTCAAAGGCTAAGAGGACTAACCTTGGTTGTTGTTGTTCTTGTTTTATTCTTTCATTGTCAAGAAAAGTGACCTACCCTAGCTGTGCTTTGGTTTTGAATGCATGTACATAGGTAAACAGAAGCACCAGATGCCCAGCAAAACATTCTCAAATCCATGTCTACAGCCTCCCCTAGACATCAGCTAAGGAAGCCCAGTCAGAACTATAATACTGGAGTCACTGGTTGAAGACTTCTAGGCAGAACAACCCCTCTGTTCTCTCCATAGGTGAGCATCTCATTAGCTGCCTTTACCATTCACATCTCTGTGTCATTAGTAAATAGTAACCCGTGTTGGAAATAATTTATCCCTCAGCTGTCCTTAAGGACACAATGACTTGACCCTTGAGATGTGTTGTTTTTCTCCTTTTCCTTGTCACAGAGTCAGGGGCCAGTGTGACTCAGGCAGGGGTTTGGGAGGACATTGAGATAAACATGCTTAAATCTGAAATGGGAGTTCCAAGTCCTTTCTCCCAGGCCAGCTTCTCAGTACGCTTAACCAGCACAGGATACTGTGCCAATAGTGCATATATAGAAAAGGCATTTTCTGCTCTGTGAAACTGAACGTACTGGCTTGTATTGGACAGAAAATATGCTGTTGGGTTTTACCACAATTTGGCTGGACCAAATATACTTGTATATCCTGCATAGAGTTGTCCAAATGAATCATATCTGCTGGGTCACTCTTTGGGAACAGGAACTGACAAGCCTCTGAAGGTGAAGGTGACGACTTAAGCTGTTGTTTTCTTCTTAACTCATCTCTCCTACTGTAACTGAGAGACAAATGCAAAAAAGTAAGGGTACCCACAGTGCCATGTGGCTGAAACGAGATTAGTATGAAGCAGCACAATTTTGGGGTATGGGAAGGGAGAACATTCTATATCAGAGGAAAATGGACCTAGAGATGCCACGCAGAGAGAGCAGGTCCTAAGGCACAGCAGAGCTTACATCTCCATTATCCATTCTTCTATGTCTCGAGGCATGCCAATCCAGCAATAGCTGAAGCAAGCGCCTACTAACAGTAGCATGTCTAGAATCTGGAAGTTTATCCCTTGAATTTCTGTTGGGTTCTGTGCTTTACTGCTATTCTACCCTAGACCGCCAAATGAAGTGGAAATTTCTGGTTTCTTTGGGTAAGCAGTTCTATGTCCTGTGATGTTTTCCTGGAAGCTGTCTTTTGAGGATGTTTTGCTGGGGCAGACACTTGAGAGGACACATGGAGTTTGGAAAGAGTATAAATAGAACCCAACAGACAGTGAATGAGGCTTTTGCATTGGTTCACCTTTCAATGTTTCTCTGGTCTTCATTGATGATGCTCTTGTATTGGTACACTTTGCAATGCTTTGCCGGTCTTTGCTGATCTTCACTTGTGACTTTGTAGAGAATAACACGCCAAAGAACTTCTTGTGGCACTTTGGCTGCTTTTTGCTGCTTCTGTGGACTCGTGCCAATTTGGTGGAAGTTCAAGATTTCTTCTGGATAGAGCTGCTGCTACAGATTTGGGTTTGGTTTTTGGTGGTTGGACTGGACTGTCACTACTGACTTGTGTACTGATTTGTCCCAAAGAGCTACATGTAGCTAGGTCCACAAGCCCCTTTGTCCTATTAGCCGTCTCTCTCCCCTATCTTTTGTTGGTGGGCTAGAAGGGAGGCTGAAACATTTAAGAATCCTAAATAAAGTGGGCTTTGAAAAATCTAAGTCTATGAGCACAGATTTCAGTGATAGGTCCTTTTGCTGGTGGCATGTGGCTGGGAACACTCTTAGGTCTCCTCTAGAAACCACAAATATAACATGTAAAACAGTGTGTTACAACTAAAAGAAAAGAAAAGAAAACATAAAAAAACAAAACAAATCACCTCTGAGATCTGATGCTATCTCCTCAGTCTAATATGAAAAGACATACAGTAATCTCCAGAGGGCTCAGTGAGATCAGAAACTTTTATGGGTTATGTCATGTGGTTACATTAACTGAGATGGCAGTGATATCACCGACATTTGCCCTCTTTATGATATAATTAGCAAGATGCTGGCTAAACCACGTAGCTGCTTCCATCCTAATGAGGTCACCAGCAAAGAAGGTGATAAACCGTATGGTTGCTTTCTGGTCATGGTAAGCCCATCCCCCATCAGGACTCAAGTCCATGTGGGATCCACACATGTCTCATTGCTAGGGACAGTTACATCCTTTCCTTTTAAAAAGACACCTTAATTAGGTTAACAGGAATATAGAAAGAGACAGTAGCCATTCACCCTCAAACAAAAACAAAAACAAAAACAAACACCCCCCCCCCCAAATAACAAAACAAAGCAAAACAAAACAAATGGAGGAAAAAAATTCCATGGTCACCGCTCCAGGGAAAAGCATCTATATATATATAGCTAGAGTGAATTTAAGGCTCTCAGATAGTATCTAGAGAGATGGAGAGAGGTTTAACCATCATCCAGTTTTAGTTCAATACAACAGTGAGTCTGTCTCTCAGGATGGCTAAAGGGACAAGAGAAGGATGAGGAAAATTAGAGCTTTGGAAAATGTAATGACTTGTCTGTAAGTTCCCCAGCCTGCTTAAAGTGCCCCTCTTCTGGTATCTGGATTGGGTCTCACCATAAGCAGAGTGAGGTAACCTCACCGTGGAGCCAGGCCCTAGGTTAATGATGCCTTTCAGTATCTGTTCACAGGTCTGTTAGTCATCAACAGTTTAACTTGCTTTCTAGGACACGTGGACATTAGGGTTAGGACAGGTGTCCATTCTAGGTTGGAGGAAGTATGCTGCGAGTGGCTTCAACAGTCATGCTTTCCTATCCTTTCAGGGTTGGGCCTGGTTTATTGTACTCATCATTATGAGTGAGTCCTCAGAAAAAAGACCAAGAGATATCCCTAAAATGCTACTGTTTAGGAGTCATGATCAGATTAGTTGCTTTTTTTTTTTTTTTTTTTAAGTTTTGTTCTTCCTGACAGTTAAAAAATTAAAAGGCAGGAAAAATCTGAACCAGGCATGTAGCAGTAAAAAAATTCTTGAACACAGAAGACAGAATCAGCCAAAGGAAAAGTTTATTTAGGAACAAGGAAATATACACATAGAACAAACAGAGAAAAGAGAAAAAGATTCTCCATAAAGCAGAGGGACATCCAGGAAGCCTAAGCCTTTATAAGTTTTTAAAGCATTTTGTAAGACACCAATATTTCAAAAAAACAGTCAAGATTTATTGCTAGAATATTTTTTCTATTTTTTTTCATGAAGGGATCAATATCATCTAGATAAAACATCGGGGCTGAAAAGATGGCTCATGGATAAAGCTGTTTAATCCAAGCCTTATGATCTAGGGTTGATTTCAAGGCCCCACATGATGGAATCAACTCCCAAAATCTGTCCTCTGCTTTCCATACACACACACGTACACACACATGTACACACACATGCACACACACGTGCACACACACGTGCACACACACGTGTACATGCACACACACATACGCTCTTAATCAATATTTAAAAAATCAAACATAAAAGGTCAATAATTAAAAAGTCCAGAATTAGAAAATTCTTAAAATTGAACTAGTGTTTATGTTCAATAAGTTCCAAATACGTTCTCCAGAACTACGATGTGGTTTATTGTCTGTTCTCCATGCATTTCTTGGCACCTGTCTTCCTAACGACATTCTTCTAAAACGGCGTATCGCATAGTGCTGAGTCGTTTTTCTTAAAAATCCACACACATCTGCACTTACTAATTATACGCATTTCTCAGTTTTTCCGTTATGTATAATCCCTTCTTTTTGGGGGGTTGTTTTGTAGGCATTACTTGCGATGGTCAGTACTTATTCACAGCCTTTTCTGCTTTCTCTAATGAGTATTGCTTAACGACTCTCATTGTTTGTATTTCCAGCATATAATTCCCTCTGCCCAGAGCTCCACAGACACCAGCCAGAGCACCATTCAGTCTGCTGTTCCTTCTAAGTTCTTGAAGGTTGCATCTCCTACAGACTCTTCCACCCAGCTCCCATCAGCTTCTACTGTTCTGAACTGTCTGTAAATCTCAACCTGCACCCCTGTGGTTAAAAGCATAGTAGTGGCACACGGTTTTAATCCCAGAACTCATGAGGCACAGCCAGGCAGATCTCTGTGAGTTTGAGGTTAGCCTGGTCTACAGAGCTAGTTCCAGAAAAGCCAGGGCTACACAAAGAAACCCTGTCTCAAAACACAAAAAAGCAAAAACCGATAAACAAAACAAACAACCAACTAACCAACCAGCCAACCAACCAAAAAAATATTTCCTGGTTCTCTTTAGCATTTATTGTTTTTTAAAAGTGAGTTCCCTAGTATTCTCTGCCCTTTCACCCTCATAAGTCCTGCTTGCAAGCACACTCTTGCCGGATAGCTAAATAGTGTAAAAGAAACTCTCATTCTGCTGGCAACTATTTAGACTAGCGATTCATGCTGTGCTGTGGCTCTTCTCCAGTGACACAGTCTTCATGTCTTGTCACACAGTTCACCTCTTCCTAATTGAGAAACGAAAGATCGTTAAGGAGGAGCAAGTTGCCTTTGGCCTTCTTGGCTTCCTTTCCTTGCCGCTTCCCTGGTGGCAGTGGTAAAAGCAGAGACAGTTTAGAGAGAGAATGGTAAGGAGGAAGGAGAAGCAACAGTGGCAGCTCTTTCCTGTGGGCATTCGGTCTCAAGCACTTTCTCTAGGGAGAAGCCTGGTGTCTACTACACTCTAAGTTTGTCATTTCCAGTTGGAATAAGTAAGCGTCTCTCAGCCTAAAAACAATCTCCTCAGCCACTTAGCCTCTGGCCCTGTACCCCAACTTCTCACAGACACACGATCTTCTCGTCTCCTGAAAGCTTCGTGTTTCTGTTTAGTCTTTCCTGGGACTTCTCAAAACTTCCTTATATTCTTGGTCTATTCATTTCATTCGTCTTCCTTCTCTTTTACCTCTGCCTCCAAGCCCAACTCATTTCGGTTCATTCCACAACCTGGGCCCTGGAGTTCTGCCCCAGGGATTGGATTCTAGCTTCATTGGTATTAGTGTGGGTTCTACAGGCTCTAAAAGCTTGTCTTGAAGCAGTGAGGTTGCTTGGGGAAGCAGTAGGGCCACACACATAAAACATGCAGACTGCTGTGGGGCAGAGGATAAACGCCCATTAATTATTTTATTAGCACCCCAGTCAAAACATTCAAGCCCTCCCACCGTCTGATCTCTAGTTGCGCCTACTTTTGCTCCTTATCAATCTTACCATTCTCTGAGTCGTGTTAAATGCACGATCATCTTCACTCCTCCATTTGGCCAAATCTGCTGAGTGTCCTATTTAGTCTGCCTGTGTAACTGGTCCCAGTGGGATCACAGCCTTTCTTCCTCTGTCACAGCAACTCCAGGTCCTATGTTCCCTTACCAGACTAAACAGCTCACTCACACCGCTACTCAGAGCAGCTCACAGCAAGCTTTGACTTAAAGCTCAACGTTTTAAATATGGCATTAGGACTCTCACCTGGCCAGTTTACCTCTAGTTCAGTTTTCTTTACCTCTTTAAAAAAAAGCTTAGTTATCCCTGATCACTATTTTCAAATTTGGTCTGAGTTTTTCTATGTAAACACTTCCTCATAGTGTATGTTTAGCTGGGACCACTCTCCCATTCGGCTCGTTCCTTCCAGTCCTATTCCCTCTGAGTGAATTTCTGCTCACACTTCAAGCACTGTTAGGTAGGGGGAAAAAAAAACGTCTTGCGCGTCTGAATGCATTCACCCATTGCAGTGATATTTGCACTTTCCCACAGTGTTTTATAATTATTTGGCCCTACATATCATCTTCCTTTTGGAAGGAGTGACAAGAGCTTTAGCTTTTCTGGAGCATTTTCTCAGTAAGTGCTGAGTGAATTGTGAATAATCCAGTCTACATACTCCGAAGCAGAATTCCTTTTGCTAGATTTAAATGATCAAACCGTGTTGATACCTGCATTTTAGCATTTTCTTGCCACAATCACTTAAGATAAACAAAACAAAACAAAACAAAACAAAACAAACCCTCAGGATAACCAGTAATTGAATAGGTAAGATTGTGTGTGAAGCCTCTGGACTCTCCTAAACACCCTCCAAGCCGAGCACCCCGAACTGCCTGTTTGCTCCTCCACACTTCACATGGCTTGCAAGTGTCTTTTTTTTTTTTTCAAAGTTTTTCATCAGATTCCAATGATTTGGTAATATCTGTGTTTGCCCTTGGCTGTCAAGATCAACAAGTGTTCCAACAATGATGTGGCTACATTTGCTTTAATTTCAACATCAATTAAAAACAACCGAGGAGCCAGGAACATTTCTTGGCTACATTAGTTTGTTTTCTAATTTCATTTCAGAATCAGATTGATTGTTTTTATGATGTTGCATATCTTGAAATAACTTATTTTATTGGAGGTTTGGGAAAGAAGTTCTTTTCAGGGAGAGTTGTCCCTTACATACCCGTCTTAAAATTAGTCTTTGAACAATGCATTAGAAAAAAATGCCCTCTACAGTATATTCACATGGTGTTTATAAATGAACAAATCTGACATGAGATATAAAAAGGAGGCCAAAGCTGACATTTTAGGGTATAAATCATTGGAGTAATTTAGAAGTTTGCTGCACAAGGCCTTTATAACCCTAGTTCTCTAACAGTTTCTATTGGACCACTAGTGAGTTTTGGAGCTACTTACAGGACAATGTCATCATCATCATCATCATCATCATCGATTATTTACAAAATGTCAATAAAAGATGGAAGGAAGAACTATGGTGGCAGTACTAAAAGGAAAATAAAATGTACTGAGAACTTAAGCTGTGCTCATTGTAATAGATATAGAAATGAAGATAGAGCACTCAGCTAGCTAGTGACATGAACTCAGTATTTGAATGCCAATTTTCATAGCTTTCCACCATTACATAGCCTCTTAAAATAGTAAAGTACTAAACTTACCTCCACATACCTCCACATCCATCCATCCATCTACCTACCTATACAATATCAAACAACTATAAGAAATAATGGATCCTTGGATCCTTTCTTCTCATTTGAACTTTATATTTAGATGATTAAAAGATTATATTGAATAAGAACTATATAGTCCTTTAGTGACTGTCTCAATATGAAGACATCCATAGGACCTTAGTAGACATCTGCTACTGTGGGTTAACACTGTACTCTGTGGTGTGTGTGTGTGTGTGTGTGTGTGTGTGTTTGTGTTTGTGTACTCATGTCCACAGGTAGGTATATGCATGTGAGTACAGGTGCCCTTGGAATACAAAAGTGGGATGCTCACGAAGCTGGCCTTATAGGCCACTGTGAGCTTCCTGATATGGGTGCTGGGGGTAAATCTTAGGTCCTCTGCAAGAGCAGTAAGCATTCCTAACTGAGAACAATCTCTGCAGCCCCACTTTTATTTATTTTATCTGTAAAAATGTTATTTCCTTTCTAAACATTACTATACACAAGTAGTTGGTGGCCTTTGAGTTCTTTTTTGTAAATAAGTTTGTATATTTCTTAAAGTATTAGAATATGCCTGAAGGAGCCTGCTGAGCTTTCAGATGTCTCACAGGGTTCAATTATTCAGATTCTAAAGTTCCAAAGGGGCTGTCAGGGAGAAGGAAAGGAGAAAGCTGCTGGCAGAGGCCAGGTGTGGAGACTTGCTCACCCAGATATACTGTCTCCACACTCCATGCAGCACCTCCCTGGCTAGTCTCATCACTGCCATTGCAGAAAGTAGGATTCAAATCAGAAGGACTCAAGCTTCCTCAGTTGGGACATCCTTCTTGTTCAGTTTTTTTGTGTCTATGGAGTGTAACATGGCTCCTGCATTTTATGGTTAATATCCACTTGTAAATGAGTACATGCCATGCATGTCCTTTTGGGACTGTGTTATAATGATAATATTAGAATAATATTATATATTGTTATTATTAATAATATCAGAATGATATTCTCAAGTTCTATCCATTTGCCTGCAAAATTCATGATGTCTTTGTTTTTAATAGCTGAATAGTATTCCATTGTGTGAATGTACCACATTTTCTTTATCCATTTTTCAGTTGAGGGACATTGACGTTGTTTCCAGTTTCTGGCTATAATGAACAAAGCTCCTATGAACATAGTATGAACAAGTATCTTTGTGGAATGCTAGAGCATCTTTTATGTATGCCCAGGACGGTTACAACTGGGTCTTCAGGTAGAACTACTCCCAGTTTTCTGAGAAACTGCCAAATTGATTTCCAAAGTGGTTGTAAAAGTTTACATTCCCATCAGCAATGATGAAGTGTTCCCTTGCTCCACATCCTCACCAGCATGTGCTGTCCCTTGAGTCTTTGATCTTAGCCATTCTGAGATGGGTGTAAGATAGAACCTTAGAGATGTTTTGATTTGCATTTCCCTGATGGCTGAGGTCTTTGAACACTAAAGACTGCCAGCAAATCTTGGGGGGTTGGGGTGGGCGTAAAGTAGCACAGCTATACAGAGAGAGTGAGAGCGAGAGCGAGAGTGAGCAACATAGTACACAAAGGACACACACACAGAGACAGAGAGAGACAGACACACAGAGACATACAAAGAGAAAGAGGGAGGGAGACAGAGGGAGGGAGGGAGAAAGAAAGCAGAGTGTGTGTGCATATTGAGAGAGCACACTGTGGCAAGGCAAGGCCAGGTTCTTTGCTTTTTTTTTCTTCCTTTTTTATTTATTCAGTTTTCTCTCCCTCACCTACCTCCAAAGTCTCTCTTCCTCACCTCCTCTTTTCCTCAGGCCCATCCTCCTATTATCCTCCCCTCAGAAAATAGAAAGTCTTCCAGGGAGATCAACCAAATGCAACGTAACAAGCTACACAATAAGATCAGGCGCATATTCTCACATCAAGGCTGGATGAACCAACCCAATAGTAGGAAAGGATCCCAAAAGGCAGGCAAAAGAGACACAGACAGCTATTATTCCCACTGTTAGGAATCCTATAAGAACACTGAGCTACACAGCCATCTCTTATATGCAGAGGACCTAGATTAGCCCCATAGTCTGTGGGCCTAGTATTTCACTTGAAAGACAGAAGGGCCTAGAAAATACTGTTTGGTCTCACACCCTGGCACAAGGGACTGAGGCAGATATTTTAATATCAAAGTCAACCTGGCCTCCAGGTTCTCCTAACTTTGCAGCCCAGGGACTGGTCTGCCCTTTCTCTAGAGACTCATCCTTATATAATCCAGATGTCTCTTTTCTTCCTCCTCCTCTTCTCCGTTTCTTTCTCTGCCCAGGAGCTCTTTCTCTCTCCCTTCCTTCCCCCTCCTTCTTTTCTCATGGCTTCTTTCCTGCCTCCATCCTTGGAGGCCAATGGACTCAACTGCTTGAGAGCACCTTTCCAATAAACATGTCTTTAATATAACCTAATCTGACTTGAACTGGCTCATTTCACTGGTAGAAAAATAACCTATCACTGAGGAGGAAGAGTTGGAGAAGGGAATGAAAATACCAGCAGCCCTGGGGGGCGGGGGGGATGGCATTCAAGAAGCCTCCTCTCACAGAAGCAGGACAACCTGTGAAAAAATACATGAGGCAGGTCACTAGAGCAGCTGCCTTTCACCCCCATGCAGAGGAGTGACACAGACAACATCCTAAGAAGCAGAAGAATAAGCAAATCACTGTCATTATGTCAGAGCTGCAAAAGTACCCTCCATCTCTTGCCCAGACACATAAGAGATGTACTACTACGTTTAAGCCTTTTACACTGTCCAAAAGAAAGAAAAGAACATTGAAAGAAGCGGTGTCCATAGCCTTGCCCCTTACTAAAGAACCCCTAATAGACATCATGTCAGTAATAAAGAGACTAGCCTGTTACCCTCCAGATCTGTGACCAAGATTTTCAGAGAACCCCAGATTCCTGTCCTGCAAACCAAACAGTGTGCAAGACGTGTGTCAAAACAACAACAACAACAAAACCAACAACAACAAACAAAACAAAACAAAACAAAAACTATAGCAAAGAAAGCAGTGTCTGAGGAGCTTGAGAAAATGCAGTAGTACAAATTCAGGTCATGGGAACCCGACCCCGACCCCAGAATTCCTGAAAGTGGGCTCATACTATTCATGAAACTTCTTGTGAAACCACCTGGATTTGATTTGGAAATGGACTCATGAATCTGAGAGCTAAAGTCCAAGAAGCTAGCAAAGGATGAACTCTTTGAGTTTCATTTCAGACTAGACCTGCTATGGTCTTGGAAGGTGTTGTGGGTCTTCCTGAAAAGAAGGGACACCCTTCTTTTCTAGTTTGTCTAGTCACTGTCTGCAAGTCACTCACTTCTGCATGGAAGATCAGGATCTGATGAATGTCCACCAAAGAAGTACAAGAGGATGAACCAGTCATGAGAGGACTTCATGCTGTGCCACATTCTGGGATGCCTTACAGGCCCCAATGCCTGATCCAAGGGGCACACATGAATGTGCCCTGTCTTCTTTCATTCTTGGGACAGAGAATGCCAGTTACATAAAGAGAGGGAAATAAAAGAAACGCATAAAGTATAGGTACCCAAATTCAAGATGCTTCTCTGACTTCAGCTGGACCCATTAACCTGCCAAAGAGAAAGGTTAATGACTTAAGCTGAGCCTTTCTCCCTGGAGAGCAACCGAGGAGTTAGTCAGCAAGCTGAGGTGTGGAAGAACTGCTACAGGAAGACCAAAACAGCTGAGAGAAGCAGCTTGCTTCGAGGCTCAGGTATCAACGTCTTCAAAAAAGAGAAAAATAGCACTTGCTTTTCAGGAACTGTTTCAGTTGGCCACCGAGAAGAGGGTTAAGGAGTGGCGGGATCAGAAAGAGAACAGTTTACACAGAAACCTGAAAAATGCTGCTGTGTGTAGGAAGCCAGGCAATAGAAAGAAGGGCAGAAGAAGAGGAGCTTAGCCCGGCTATGGAAAATACTAGGTGCACGACACAATTCAGTACATGCAGTGGACACGAAACCCAGTGGCCTGCCTCTGTGCCCATGCCTCCTCTACATACCACAACCCTGCCTCACTGTAAGCTGAAGACACTGCCCAAGCCAGCTGCTCTCTACACCACTCGTGGCGAGAACCCTTTTTAGAGACTCCTTGCCCCTGACAGCTGGGGATGGAAATTTCCTAAAAATCGTTCCCCTACATTTTTGAACCTAATAATGAGACTCAAGACATGTGGGCCTCAATCAGACCGACTTCTTGTAGTTATTATTATTATTATCATTATTTTTGTTATTTTAGACATCAGTTGTTCATTTAAAGTTGGTCTTAACTATGAGTAGAATTTCAAGCCTTTGTGTCAGCGCAATGTTCTTCTACTTTGTCACCTTCCCTCCCCCCTTGTGTGTATGTGTTTTCAGCAGAAAATGAAGGTACTTAAATCCTGGAAAAGCAAGCAAACAAACAAAAACACACAAGGGATGCATTAAGAGTGTTTAAAAATAAATTCTTTGAGGCAACTTACATAATTGTTCCCCAGCTTTCTGGGAAAAATCCACAGTTTTGCCAGACGGAACCTCAGTCAGTGAGCGCTGCCAATAAATAAGTGCTTCAAGCACGTTTTTCTTGGAACAAGCCTCCTTGAGCCTGACTCTCCGCTTCTCCCCGGAGTCCAGACCATGCTGATTCTGTGCTCACAGATGAAGAGACGGCTCACCACAGTAGCTGCTGCCACACCTGACACCACTGCTTCAAGATCCCAGGGACCTTTCACTCTGTTAAATGATATTTCTGCCAGGATAAACAGCCTGGACATGGCTTCCACATTGTTAAGTGCAATATGGTACCTGGTAGGCTGGCTCTGCGCCCACATGGATCAATACTGCATGTATCTGAGTCATGAGATGTTGACAAAAATCATACACTCTCAGGGTCAGTGGGCTGCCTGGCAAAATTTATTTTAACACAAAGCCCAGTGGTTTGTTCTGAAAGAGCCCAATAGATGAAACTAAAAAATGTATTTTAAAGGAAAATAAGGGACGTAATTGTTACTTGTGTTACCAAGGACACTTCTCATGAAGAGAATCATAGTATCAGCCTTTAAAGTGTCAAAATCTCTAGGTCATTTTAAATGATCTGATTTTTAAAAATAATCTCCTTTAAGTCATCAGAAAATTGGACCCAGAGTATTAAATAGTTGTGTATGTGTGCTTTTAGGGCTATTTATGTATGGAGTACTTATAATTCAAATGAATCATGTTTTTTTCTGTTGAATATTAATGAGTAAATATGTAAATCAGAAAAATTCAGATGATTAAAAAAGAAACTGGGCTTATAAATAGTTAATAAAACTACTATCTATTCATCTAGGCATTAATATCAGTTCATTATTAAGATAAAATGTAGTAGGCATTTTACAATATATCCCAATATCAGATTTTTATACCTTAAACATAAAAACAAAGAGTGGAAACTGCATTGAAAACTAATTCTCCAAGATTCTAGTTCAGGAAGACAACTTAAAAACATAACCAACCTAATTAACAGGCCCAAGTACCTCATAGACTATTAGGCTTCCAAGTTTAATGAAATAAATATACAGTATAGGATAAGCTCAGCCTGGGTACAGATGAATGAATACTTCCTGAAGAAGAAAGCTTGAGTGAGATGCCTTCCTCTGACCTTTGCTCTGGAGTATCCACTCTTTCCCTTTCCTCTTCCCCCTCCTATCTACCTTCTTACTGTTTAGCCTTTGCATTCAAACATTGATTTTTCTAACAGGCTTTACTGGCCTTTCTCACCCCAGGTCTAGATTGTAGAGAAATGACCTTCTTGACCATTAACTGAAAAGCTCTGATTTCTCTTCAGTAGGATTAAAATGTCAGTTCCGTGTCATCTCAGGAGGGTCTCATCTCTCTCACAAGAATGTGGATCCTGTCATGCACTAGCCTCTCACCATGTTTTTCTCAGGCATCTCTTCTAGCTTAGCACACCTCCCCAACCAATACTTCTCACGTGAAATCAACAATAAACCCCAGCATTCTGAGCTTCTCTCAAGGGGCCATTCCCCTTTTTGGTTCCCCATTCGGGCCCTTAACCTCCTTCATGCTTGATTAAGTCATAGTTGAAAACTAAATGGAGTTCCTCCAAGGTAGACTATCTCTTTGTTAGCAGACAGCTCTAAGCATGATGGTTGCTGTTTCGTCCTTGGAACATTTGCTTTATTCAACTTAAAATAAAAAATTTCCTTTCACCTTGTAGATTTTATAGTACATGTTCATTGAAGAAACACTTAAAAATAGTCAAGATGATAAAGGTCAAACACATGCCCACCACTTATAACACCAGTACTTAGACTCTATATCTGCTAACTTAAAAAAAAATCAAATATAATTACAAAAGATGGACCACTGTGAATATATTTAACACTATTAAACTGTATACTTAGGAGTGGTTATGCTGGCCAATTTAAGTTATTTTGCTAGTGTTTCAGAAAAGATGAGGCCATGCAACATGTACTACTTTGAAACTTATCTCTCGGGGTATCCCCTTGAGATTTTTGATCTTCTTCAATATCTTTCAGCTCTCCTAGATGGCAGTAGTTCATGTACCCTAGTCTAAGTGCTCAGGAAAACCCAGGGTAAAAGCTATTTTTTGAAGTGATACTAAGATGCTACCTGCTTAGTTCACTGTGACTTCCCTAGAAATGTACAGTGGGACTTTCCAAAGGTTACAAGATGATGGATGCCACAACAGATTAAGTCTTCTATTCAATTAGCTACTAAAGAGTCCTGGAAAAATATTAAGTAGTTGTTTACTTCATTTTGAAAAATAGTATAAAGAAGTTTTCTTTAAAGTTATTTTCATTTTAAGATAGTACAAACATATATTTAAAATATTATTTTTCAGTTCTAATATAGCAAATAACAATACTCAGAAAAAATGATTTGTGTTTTCAATAATGTTAACATATATCAAATGATTGCCAAATAAAATTATTGTCACTTAGTAAAATATAAAGTGTCATAGTTGATTTGATAATTCCATACTACTGAACATGAAAGATGGGAAGAGAATGTTAATGTTAAAATGTTGAATATTAACTAAATTAAATACATTTAATTTAACACTGTACACGGAAGAGCTTCAAGAGTTCTGGAGAAGAAGAAAGCAACTACAAGTGAGAGCAAGTGCTGATGTTTGCTAATACTAGCAGGAAGCTAAGAGTACAGTGGTGCAGAAGGTAATTGGGTAGGTTTCCAGTACCAGGCACAGCAAACCTCTTGTTGAATGGGTCTTAAGTCCAGTTAGAGAATTGTTGGTTATCACTAAGGCATGGGTACCATTATTGCACTTGTAGGCTTAGTGTGCCCTGCTGGTTGGTGATGTGGTTCATAGGCATCATAGTTGGGTAGGACTATTGCTTGCCTTTCTTCTTTGGAAGACTTCATGACACCTTCTGGTATCATAAAAGCTAGTCCTTAGGAAAGGAGTATTGAAGTCAGTTCCAGCTCAGGAGCCTCTGGGACCTGTGTCTGAAGTGCACAGTGTCTTAAGGACTTGTCTTCTACCTTTGAGGAGTGACCAAGGGAAGCAACAATAGGCTGTACGTTCTGTGAGTCTCTTAGACAACCCTAAACAATGACTCAAAAGAGGGAGTTTTCCTGTTGGGTATTGGGGTCTTGTTAGGTGGTCTCTAGCTCTTGGCAGGAATACTGTCTACCCAAATAAAGATTCATTAAAACTGTATACTTACATGCATTATAGTTTTTTGATAAATGGTTAATAGCATAATGCCTTGTGGCTTTTTCAGCCATCCAAATTGTTATTTTTACTTACCTATCTCCCTCTCCTGTATTTGAAGTCTTCATGCTTCCCAAGGGAGCCCCCTATACCTTTTCCTTACCTCCTATCAGATCAGTTGTATCCTGCTATTCCCTTCTCTCTCCAACTACCCTCTTCTGGATGGATTTACCTCCTTAAGGAGCTCCCTTCTCCTATTTTCCTGATCAGAGTACTTATGCCTTGCTATTCCTTTCTCCATTTCTTACTATGTTGCCAATGGTTCCTATTTTAGTTCTTGGTTTCTGGGGTTACTACAGGATGTATTCACATCTGGAAATTAGGAGCTAGGAGCCTTCAATAAGACAGAACATTTGTCCTTCTGAGTCTGGGTTCCTTCACTCAGTATTGCCTTTTCTATTTCTACCCACTTACCTACGAAATTCATGATACCATTTTTTCCTTAATGCTGAATTCTCTTCTATCGTGTGTATATGCCACATTTTCATTATTCATTTGTTAGTTGAGGAAACTTTAGGCTGCTTCCACTCCCCAACTATTGTGAACAGAACAGCAATTAATATGCTCAAGTAAGTGTCTATGGAGTATGTGAAGTCTTTTGGGCACATGACAAGGAATGGTATATCTGAGTCATATGGTAGATTTATTTTTAGCTTTCTAAGAATTCTCCACACAGGTTTCTGTAGTGCCTGAACCAGTTTGCAATCCCACCAACAGTAAACAAGGGTTCCCTTTTTTCTGTATCTCTTTCAGAATTTGTTGTTAGGTGTTCTATTGACCTTTGCCATTCTTATTGGAGTAAGACAAAATCTCAAAATTGTTTTGACGTGTATTTCTCTAATTGCTAGTGATGGTGAATATTTTAAAAGATATCTCCTAGAAATTTTTTCTTTCTTCTTCTGAGAAGAAGTTTTGGTCCCAGGCCCATTTTTTTTTTTAAACTTGAATCACTTTTTTTAAACTCTTTGTTTTTTGAGTTCATTAAATCTCTGTCAGGTGTATAGCTGGCAAACATTGTCTTCCATTATGTGGGCTTCATTTTCACCCAGTTGATTGCTTCTGTTACTGTGTAGAAGCTTTTAAGTTTCAGGAGGTCTCACTTATCCACTGTTGGCCTTAATTCTTAGGCAAATTGAGTACTATTCAGGAAGTCTTTTCCTATACTTATATCCTGTAGGATACTACCTATGTTTTCTTCTAGCAGTATCAGTGTTTCATTTTTATGTCTTTTATCAATTTGGAATTAGTTTTGTAAACAGGTAATAGATAAAGGTCTTATTTAATTCTTCTACATGTGACCATGTTTTACCAGAATCATTTGTTAAAGATGCTGGTTTTTCTCTAGCCATGTTTTTCTCTAGTTCTACTTAATAGTGACAGTGGAATATTTATCAAATATTAAATGGCCAAAGTTATGTATACTCACATATTTGTCTTCAAATTTGAGATGAAAGATAGATAACAGTACTGTAATTGAATAGGACCAGAAAGCAAACAGGCATCATTGTTCTAATATATATAAAAAAAATAGACTTCAAACCAAAACAAGTGAGGACACAAGTCAGCAGAGTCAGAAACGAGTAAGGAAATATACTACAGATACCAAAGAAGTTCATAATATAAGAAGGGAATATTTTAAAGAACAGTACTCCCAAAATGTGAATGCTTCAGTGCGTTTTAGAAGGGTGAACAAAATACTCAGAGGAGGAAGTATGGAGACAACATGTGGAGCAGAGTCTGAAGGACAGACCATCCAGAGACTGCCCCACCTGGGGATCCATCCCATATACAGCCACCAAACGGGGCCTGTTATGGTGGATGCCCAGAAGTGCTTGCTGATAGAAGCTTGGTATGGCTGTCTTCTGAAAGGCTCTGCCAGAGCTAGACAAATTCAGAGTAGGAAACTTGCAGACAAACATTGCACTGAGTTCCAGGGTCCCTGACCGAGGAGTTGGAGAAGGGACTGAAGGAGCTAAGGGGGTTTGCAGCCCCATGGGGGAAGCAACACTGTCAACAAGCCAGGACCCCTGAAGCTTCCAGGGACTGGACCACTAACCAAAAAGTACACATGGAGGAACCCCTGGCTCTCCCCACATATGTGGCAGAGGATGGCCCTGTTGGATATCAGTGGGAGGAGAAGCCTTTGGGCCTGATGGTGTTCAGTGCCCTAGTGTAAGGGAGTGTCAGGGAGGGAAGAATGGAGTGGGTGGGTGAAGGAGCACCCTCATAGATGCAGGGAAGGAGAGATAGGATAGGGGGTTTTCCTAAGGGGAGACCTGGAAAGGGGAAAACATTTGAAATATAAATAAAGAAAATATCCAATGAAATAAAAAATAAAGACCAGTACTCGATCAAGTAGGAAAATCTAAAGGAAATGGGTGATTTTCTAGACTCAGCCAAACCTCCACAACTGACCCAAGAATTCAAGAACCTAAACATACCCATGAGAATGAAGGTATTGAAGTCGTAATAAAAAGCCTTCCTGAAAAGCCAAGACCAGGTAAATTCACAACAGAATTCTACCAGACATTCAATTCTTTTACTTGTGGATTGTGGGTTTTGTGGTTTTGTTTTTGTTTTCTCTTGAAGCTTTCAACAATTTTATTTGTTATGTATACTTAGTGTTTTAATTGTGACATGCTATGGCAACTTGTTTTCTGTTTTTGTTTTTGTTTTGCTTTTGCTTTTTTTTTTTTCCTATTTGGTGTTCTATATGCTTCATGTACTTGTATGGGTGTGCCTTTTGAAAGGACTAGACTTGGCACAGGACACACTAAGACCAAGTTCTCAGCACAAAGGAGATTTATTTGCCTCAGAAGGTAAGAGGGCAGAGAATAAGAGACAAAGACAGAAGACAGAGGATGAGGGAGAAGGGAAAGGGAACAAGAGAGAGGGGAAGGGGATATTTGCCCAGGAGAGTCAAAGGACAGACCCAGGGTAGAGAGAAGATAGGCATAGCCCATAGGCAAATGGTGGTTAACAAGTGGAAAAAGGGAACCCTCTGTTCGGATAAGCTGGTTTGTTTTGATTGGGCATATTAATTTGAGTAGCCAAAAGGGGGCTTTTGATTGCTGGACCTTAAAACCTTGAGAACTAGATCTTGATCAGCAGTATCAGGAGGAGGAAATGGTCAAATATGGGAATAGACATTGGGGACTCGCTTCCAGTATGTAATCTAACAGTTTAGCAAGGTAGAGGGAACTGGGGAAGGGCAAGACCTGCTAGTGCCACGTTTGCCATGCTCAGGTCTACTAGTACCTTTCACCTTTCCTCTAGTGAGGGGAAGTTTTCTTCAAAAATTTCATTGAAAATCTGGTCTACACCACTGACTTGGGACTCTCCTCCCTCGTTGTCTTAGTCAGTGTTCTACTGTTATGAAGAGACACCATTATCACAGTGACTATTACGAAAGAAAGCTTTTATTTGGAGCTTGCTTACAGTTTCAGAGATTTAGTTGGTTATCATCATGGCGGGGAAGCATGAAGGCAGACATGGTGCTGTAAAAGTAGCAGAGAGTTCTACATCTGAATCCACAGGCAGCAGGAAGAGAGAGCCACTGGGGCTGCCTTGGGCTTTTAAAACCTCAAGGCCCACTCCCAGTGATACATGCCTTCCAATAAGGCCACACCTACTTTTACAAGGCTGTACATCCTAATCCCTCTCAAGTAGTACTATTCCCTGAGGACTAAGCATTCGAATATATGAACCTATGGGGGCCATTCTTATTTAAATCACCACGTTCACCTATGCCTATTATTTGAAAGTTTGGTCTTTCCATAGTGTCTCATATTTCCTGTGTGTTCCTTCCCTGTTTGTGTTTCTTTCTCTTTTCTTTTTTTCTCTTTTTTTTTTTGTGTTCTTTGCTTATCTTACCTATATGCTTTATTTTTATTGTCCAGACTTGATATTCTGCTTGATTCACTATACATGTAAGATTTTCCTTTGAGGAAAGGCCATCTAGAGACTGCCCCACCTGGGGATCCATCCCACATACAGAGACCAAACCCAGACACTATTGCTGATGCCAAGAAGTGCTTAGTGACAGGAGCCTGATATAGCTGTCACCTGAAAGGCTCTGCCAGAACCTAGCCAATACAGATGTGGATGCTTGTAGCCAACCATCAGACTGAGCACTGGGACCCCAATGGTCGAGTTAGGAGATGGACTGAAGGAGCTGAAAGGGTTTGCAACCCCATAGGAAGAACAACAATATCAACTAACCAGATGCTTCAGAGCTCCTAGGGACTAAATCATCAATCAAAGAGTACACATGGGGGGACCCATGGCTCCAGCTGCATATGGAGCAGAGGATGGCCTTATCTGGCTTCAGTGGGAGGGGTGATCCTTCATCCTGTGAAGGCTCAATACCCCAGCTTAGGGGAATGCTAGGGAGATGAGAAAGGAGTGGGTGGGTGGGTGGAAGAGCACCCTCATAGAGGCAGGGGAGAGGGGGATGAGACAGGAGTTTGTGGAGGGGCAACCAGAAAGGGGGATAACATTTAAAATGTAAATAAATGAAATAATCAATAAAAATAAGAATAAGAAATATGTGAGGGTATCTCTATATTAAAAAGAAAACATTTTCCTTTAATTTTTCTAGTTGGGCTAATGTGGTTTTCAATTCCATCCTCATTTTACCTTGAGTCCTCTTTAATGTTTTTATCTCTTTATTGAATTCTATTTTCAAAACCTAGATTGTCTTTCTCATTTTCGTCTGCCTTAGGTATGTATTTCTTGAGCATCACCCAGTCATTGATTTGCCTTAAGCTCTTTTTCCTTGATTTCATTGAGCTGTTTCTTTGAATCTTCTTTATACTTCTTGAATTCCTTGAGGAGGTGTATGATTTTTTCCTTCAAATTCTTTATCTTGGGGTTTACGCAGGTTGGATATGACATAGGAGAATCCTGTTGGTGTGGTTGATACATAGGGAGGATCCTGGACTAGAGTTCTTCTGTAATAAAGGTAGGGCAGATATAGATTGTAGAAGAAAACTTCCCCTCACTAAAGGAAATGTGAAGGGTTCTAGTAGGCCTGGACATGGCAAACATGGCACTGGTAGGCCTTGCTCTTCACTAATCCCCCCTTTCTTGCTAAACTGTTAGATGAGATTCAGAAACCAGAGTAGGCTGATATAGTAGTTGTAAGTCTCTGACTAAATTTGATAGATTATCAAAAAATATGAATGAAGAGGTCAGGGAACTCACTAGGCAGACCCTGGAAGAGGCTGTTGAAAGTCTGAATATGAAGTGAGATAGTGTAGATGATACAAAGGGTCCTGTGGGTAGATTCAGGTAGGATGGATTCTAGAGGGAATCTAGTCTAAAATATTAAAATATTAAAATTCTAGGTAACAGGGGGGAGGCAGACTATAGGGAACATAATATAGGAATGAAAATATAGATAGTAATTTGAGTGCCCTTCCTGAAGTACAAACAGAACAACTATGAGTACATTTTTGCTGGCTGGACCTTAGAAATAATACCATATTTAATAAAAGGAATTGATAGATTAGATCATTTGAAGGGAAGTGAATATAGTTAGTGTTGGAAATTCATCATTAATATTGTCATAAGTTAGATTCTGATGAGTTTCATTGATAAAACACCAGGTATTATTGGCAAAAGTCACAGGGCACAAACTTTCTGCCATTGTGGATAGGTACATATTTGAAAACCTATTTACCTAGGTAAATAAAAAGAAGATTACTGATATGAATGTAATGTGATGGCTCAGGATTAATTGGGCAGTGAAGGGCAAGCACAACCACTGCCACTTCTGTGTGTATCAGATGCATAGAACAGAAATGCTCTGGGTCAGGACTTTCCAAGGACTACATTGGGAAGCAGGCACATACAGTTCTCATATTTTAGAATCAGTGTCCAGTCTCTAAGAAGCGAATGAGATAGAGAGATGAAAATAGGACTGCCTTTGTCTGGCAGAAAAATGTAAATCCAAGTGGGGCTCATGTAATGGTATCACAACAATAATGACTAAGTTGGCAGCAATATTAAACATGCCAATAGTTGCTGCTACGGAGGTGAGAGAAATACACAGGAGTGCTTTAGTAACCTGAAGATAAAGACACAAAAGGATAAAGCACTTGAAGGTAGAAGACTGGCAAGAAATAATTGCAAGGTTATCAGAAGTTCTACACTCAGTCCAAGCCTGTCAGCCAAAAAAGTCATCTTGGAGATGTTGCCTAACTTAATAAAAAAAGAATAGAAAGTATTCTGTGACAGAATTCCTCACAAGAGGAGCAGCATGCAGCAGGAGCATTAAGTGGCTAAGGAAGGAGGCAGGATAGAGAAGAAATGGAAGGAGTATGGTGCTAGGAGAAGCAAGAACACAAGCCAGAGAGTTTTCAAGTACCCACAAAGCACCGGAAGACAGCTAGTATGATGAAACAGTGTTAAGAAAGCAAAAAAGAACAAGATATCATGTATATTTTTATGGGTTTATCCAGCAACATTATTTACCATGTTATCACCACAGATATTTTTTCCCAATAATTTGCTCTGTATGATTTGAATCTTTATGTAAGTGCCAAGGACAAAACTTTTATTATTTGTTCAGTATCTTCAGATGTCTGATCTTGGAAGGAAATCACAGGCTTGTGTTGAAACTAAGGACATTTTTCTAAGCCACATGGCTCACTTTAATCCTGCAGAGCAGAGGCCAACCCTCTGCTTATGAGTAGTGGTCTCAGGAGTGTGCGTGTTTGTGTGTGTGTGTGTGTGTGTGTGTGTGTGTGTGTGTGTGAATGTGTGTCTTAGTCACCGTTTCTATTCCTGCACAAACGTCATCACCAAGAAGCAAGTTGGGGAGGAAAGGGCTTATTCACTTTACATTTCCACATTGCTGTTCATACCAAAGGAAGTCAGGACTGGAACTCAAGCAGGTCAGTAAGCAGGAGCTGATGCAGAGGCCATGGAGGGATATTACTTACTGGCTTGCTTCCCCTGGCTTGCTCAGCCTGGTTTCTTATAGAACCCAAGACTACCAGCCTAGGGATGGCACCACCCACAATGGGCCCTCCCCCCTTGATCATTAACTGAGAAAATGCCTTACATTTCATGGAGGCATTTCTTCAATTGAAGCTCCTTTCTCTGTGATAACTCCAGCTTGTATAAAGTTGACACACAAACACATCACTATTAAGCCTCAATCCTTACTTTCATATTCATCCCCAAGATCTAAATAACTTTTAAAAGTCCACAGTCTTTGCAATTCTTACATATTAAATTTTCAATCCCTTTTAAACATCTAATCTTGGAGTAACTGGAACCAGCAGGACTCAGGCATGCAGGAACACCACTAGCCCAGTTTCACGGGTTCCTTCCAGTCTGTCTGGGCTGGTGCCCTAAGCAGATCTTGTGCAAAAATTCCACACAACACTCCAAGGAAGCTCCACTCCCAGATGCTCTAGGATCATAGGATCAGAGGTGGGGAGGACACAACATCTGTCTTAACACAAGGAGTAACGGGGACCAGTGGGACCCAGGCACACAGGAACTCTGCCAGCCCAGTGGCACAGGTTGCTTCTGGTCTGCCTGGGCCTGTGCCCTGAGCAAACCTTGGGCACAAACTCTGCAGAGAGTCCCATAATACCCAGAGGAAGCTCTACTCCCAGGTGCTCTAATGGGCCCAGGATCACAGGATCCCAGAGTCACAGGATCACACAGCTTGTCTCTGAGGAGTTCTGACACACCCAGGATCACAGGAAAGACAGGCCCCCAGTCAGATTTAGCTAGGGCAGGTAGCACTAGAGATAACCAGATGGCAGGAGGCAAGCAACAGAAACCAAACTTACTTGGCATCATCAGAACCCAATTTTCCCACCATAGCAAGTCCTAGATACACCAACACACTGGAAAAGCAAGATTCAGATCTAAAATCACTTCTCATGATAATGATACAGGACTTTAAGAAGGACATAAATAATTCCCTCAAAGAAATACAGGAAAACACAGGTAAACAGCTAGAAGCCCTGAAAGAGAAAACACAAAAATCCCTTAAAGAAGTACAGCAAAGCATAAAGAAACAGGTGAAGGAATCGAACAAAACCATTCAAAATCTAAAAATGAAAGAAGAAACAATTAAGAAATAACTAAGAGAGACAACTCTGGAGACAGAAAACCTAGGAAAGAAGTCAGGAGCCATAGATGTAAGCATCACCAACAGAATACAAGAGATAGAAGAGAGAATCTCAGGGGCAGAAGACACCATAGAAAACATTGACACAACAGTCAAAGAAAATGCAAAAGGCAAAAAGCTCCTAATCCAAATCATCCAGGAAATCCAGGTCACAATGAGAAGACCAAACCTAAGGATAATAGGTATAGAAGAGAGTGAAGACTCTCAACTTAAAGGGCCAGTAAATAGCGAAGAAAACTTCCCTAACCTAAAGAAAGAGATACCAATGAACATACAAGAAGCCTACAGAGCTCCAAATAGACTGGACCAGAAAAGAAATTCCTCCTGTCACATAATAATTGAAACACAAATACATTAAACAAAGAAAGAATTTTAAAAGCAGTAAGGGAAAAAGGTCAAGTAACATATAAAAGCAGGCCTATCAGAATTACACCATACTTGTCACCAGAGACTATGAAAGCTAGAAGATCCTGGGGAGATGTCATACAGACCCTACAAGAACACAAATGCCAGCCCAGGCTACTATACCCAGCAAAACTCTCAATTACCATAGATGGAGAAAATAAGATATTCCATAACAAAATGAAATTTACACAATATCTTTCCACAAATCCAGCCCTACAAAAGATAATAGATAAAACACCAACATAAGGAGCAAAACTACACCCTAGAAGAAGCAAAAAAGTAATCTTTCAACAAACCCACACAAACATAATTTCACTTCTAACAGCAAAATAACAGGAAGTAACAATTACTTTTTCTTAGTATCTCTTAATATGAAAATTAATATTACCAACATATCCTAATCGATTGAAATTCAAGAGTATGAGGAATTAGAAATTTGTTGGCTATCATCCAGTGATCTCTCTAATTTGGTAATTGGAGAAATAGGTCCAATATTGTACAATCCATATACACTTTCTGCTTGTTTGTACGTGACAGTGTCTTGCTGGGTACCACATAATAGTCTTGAAATCATGCTTCTCCTATCTTAGCTGCTCTATTAGTAGGATTGTTTATTTGATATTTTTACACTATACTATGGTTTTCAGAACAGCTTACATATTTCAGAAGTATTTATATACCCAAAAGAAACATAGACAACTAACTTGGGAGGTTTCTTGTAAGAGAACAACAAAGAGTGAGACTGAATGCTTTGCTTGATGTTTGTAACTACTGTATCAAATTTGAAGAAGAGGATTTTATAAGTTACTCTTTCTCTGAGATGAATGCTTTTCTAAATTATCACAGCCAATGAACCAGATTCTTACCCTCATCTAATGTCTGTGCAACCCTCCAAGCAGAACCATTGTTCATTGAAACAGTTGGTGAATGACTTCATGGATAGACCATCTTAATACACACACCATTTCTTAAATAAATGTAACATGTTCTCTGTGGTTTGAGAATGAAGACAATCATTCAAGTCAAATAGCTTTGACCATAGCAGGAAATCTGTATCCAAAAATTGTGCCTACAATTCATTTCTTAGCACAGCAGAACCGTCAACTCTTAGCTTAGCTACTATGGAGGTAAAATCCTTTGGTGATGTCAGGGTCATTGAAGTACAGTCTTATTACAATGAACGCCAATGTATAAAAATTGTTTTTGACAACTCCCAGGGGAGATGCAGGGCAGCAGGGACACGATCCTCTCAGCTTCCGAGTGACAGAGGGGGT
>NW_022196903.1:54143839-54149882 GCF_008632895.1 Mastomys coucha
AAAAAAAAAAAAAAAAAAAAAAAATTGTTTTTATTTTGGGCTTGTATCACAGTAAGAGCCAAGATTTTAAGCTCTACTAAAAACACGACGAGCAAACAAAAAGACTTTATCTATTTATATTCATTTAAAAAACACGAGGAGTGATGCATTATTTTAAAATATACAGTTAATATGTTTGGAGTTATTTAAAATTTATGTTGAGAAAAACGTATATATTTTCAAGATTTCTGTAGACAAGCATCTACATAAGACCGTTCAATTGATTGTTGTTTTATATCAAACAACTTTTATAATACTCATTTTTATTGTTTCAATATTTTATAAATTTTAAAGAGTATGACAAAATAAAAAAAATGAAAGGTATTGCAGGTATTGAAGGGGGGTCTCTGGGAGGAGTTGGGTACAAATGGAAAAGAAGGATGTGATGTAATTCTGTTTACTTAAAATATCTTTTTAAATGTTAATAAACTCAGATGAATTGAAATTATGTATCTTTTCACATTATAATGCAATAAAACAAATAAATTAAAAGACACACAGGAAGCCTAACAGTGCTAATAATAGGATTACAAATACTTAAAAAACAAAGAACCAAACAAATCCAATCTCTTTTTAAATTCAAAGTCTTTTTACAATTAAAAGTCTCTTAACTGTGGGCTCCACGAAAATACTTTTTTCAAGAGGGAAAAAATATCAGGCTACAGTCACAATCAAAATCAAAATCAAACTCCAACCATCTAATGTCTGGGATCCACTCATGATCTTCTAGGCTTCTCCAAGGGCTTGGGTCTTGGGCTTGAGCTAGGCTTCTCTAGCCCTGCCCTTTGTAGCACACATCTTTTTTTCTAGGCTCCAGCTGCCTGTAGTCCACTGCTGCTGCTGTTCTTGGTGGTCAACTCATGGTACTGGCATCTCCAAACACTTCTGTCTTCTGCTGGAACTAAGCTTCACCAATAATCTCTCATAGGCTCTCTTCATGATGCCAAGCCTCAACTCCTTGGCATGACACCTTCAGTCCTGGGCTATCAATTGCAAGTGAGGCTGCACCTTCACCAATGGCCTTCTGTGGCCTCTTACAGCTGCAGTTCATGACCCCTTCATGCCTTCAAAACTAGTACCACCAGGGTGACTATTACATATTACCAAGTTCAGCCACAGCACAAGGTACAAACTTGGCTATCTCTGGAACACAGCCTCTGTGCTCTCAGAAAACACTTCCCAGAAGATGTCACCTCAGTGATACTGGCCTTTTCTTAATCATCTCTAATTTCTTAGCTTCAGCTAACCACCATCATTAGTCCCAGTAACACAAAGGTTCGCTTTAGTGGTTCTGGTATCTTGTTAATCACAGCTGATTCTTCAGCCCCAGCCAACCAAAACTACAGAATCTCCACAATCAAAACATGGTCCTAATGAGAATCTTTAATCTTTCCTTTGAAATTTCCCAGGCCAGGCCTCCATCTTCTGCACTGTTCTCAACATTCTCTTCCAAGCTCCTACATAACATCTCCCAGAGTTCTTAATATTCCAATGGCTCTTCTAATGTAAGACCACCTGAGTGAATTACATGGAGCCTGATCAATGCAAAGAACATGAGGATTTTTATTTCAGTGCACTGAGGCCATCCCTGATCCTCAGGAAAGGAGGTAACCCCGTACAGCTTGTTCTGTGAGCTTTTATACAATTTTCAGGGCAGCAGACATTAGACACAATGTGATTGGTAGAACAGTGTGACTTTTTAAACTGGTCTTTAGGGAGTGAGGTGACAAGGACTTTCCTGGTCTGAAGGTGGGCAAAGGTTCACCCTGCAGAATGTGACCCCACCCGCAAGTAGTTTCTCACCCTGTGATCTGAGTGTCAGTTAGCATCAGAGCATCCAAAGCCTGTGGTGTCACATGGGCAGGTCTCACAGACCTGTTGCCAGGGCAACAGCCACCATATTCCCAGAATCCATTGGGCTCACCTCCCACCTTTACCTGTGGCCACTACGTCAGAACCCAAATATATGGGGAACATTCCACCATCTCTCTCTCTCTCTCCCTCCTCTCTTTCCACTACTCCCCTCTGTCCCCCTCTCAATTAAACCTCTTACATGTGGAACTGTTTGGGCCTAGTGTGGTATATTCTGACATGACACGCCATTCTAACACATCATTTGGTGCCGAAGCCTGGGAATTAGCTGTTCTGTCAGCAGCCGCTGCACTGCCCTGCCACGGGACCAGCAGAGATCACAACCATGTGGTTTGGTCACAGCACCGGCAACCGAGGCTGCCGTGAGTACTTGAGTTCTCAGCCCCCTCAGCCGGTGGCTACAAGAATTGCAGGCTTTCACCATGGAAGCTGCCACTGCTGAAGCCACCATCACCAAGTTGCAGCAGAGGAGCCGGAGCTGCCCCACGCACTGCAGGACATACGAACTTCTATCACATGAGTCATGCCCCACCTGGTCTATTATGTGGGGCTAGTGTCTGCTCAGGCCCACACCTACCCATTCTGTTTCACGTTTTCTATTTACTAGTCCACTATAATTCTTGCACAGACACTGGCATATTAATTGGTAGGACCAGTCAAGGGGAGGACCTCCAGCTTTCCAGATATGGCCTGGCCAGCCTTCTCTGGAAACTATGGGGTTTACAGTCATGTCTCCCAGTTGACATACTTCTTAGGACTTCTGCCATTGGTTGCCCCTCCCTTGAAAGCAACTCTTCATTCCCCAATTATTCTGGGCTCTTGCAGCCGAAAAATCCTTGGTTCAGGATGGGTTGCTTTCCACAGCAGACCGAAGGCCTGCTGGGTAGCCATTAGGGGGTTCTTGTGATGACTTGGATCACTAGCTTGGCTGAAACTTCTTGGGTTTTGGGCTGTTCTCAGGACACTGGTATGAATAGTCCAATTACCCACCAATGGGTGTCAGAATGTCTTTGACCGTACCTCCAGGCACCCCACTGGGCTGTCTCCTGGAAAATCTCAAATCTTTGAAGCTAATGCCTGACTTGAAGGCATCAAAATTAATATCACTCTGCAATAGGATCTGGATTAAATTCAACTAGATGGGAGTTCAAAATGGCCACTTAATGGCACCCTAGATCCAACTATTTTAAGGGATCTTAATACATACTGCCAGCGAACTGGTAAATAGAAGGAGGTTCCTTATATCCAAGCATTTATCTATCTCCGTTCCAATCCCTCCTTGTGCTCTTCTTGTTCACCAACCCAACTTCTCTTAACTATGAAATCTACACAACCTCCGCTAGATGATACTACAATGCTAGATCCAGCTAATGAAACACCCCCTTTTCACCGCAGACCTGTCTCCACTGCACCGAAAACTCAAACTGCTCCCTCAGTTTCTCCTCCTCACCAGGATGCTCCAGAGCCTGCTAGCTCCAGACCCCTCTCCTTCTTCTTCTGTGCCAGCTGTGGGCTGTTCCAAACGCCCCACATTGGCAGCTACCTTCACTCCTCCTGTCACCCGCTCGAAGACTACAGCCAAACCTCCAAGTCCTTCCTCCCCAGAGACACCTGACCCAGCAACGGTCCCTATCTCTAAGGGAAGTTGCTGGAGTAGATGGTCTTGTCAGAGTACATGTTCCGGTCTCGCTTAGTGAACTTTCCCAAATAGAAAACAGGCTAGGGTCCTATACTTCTAACTCTTCCAAGTTTATTAAAGAGTTCCAGTATATCACTCAATCTTACAGCTTGACTTTCCATAATGTTCCTATGATTCTTACAAATAACTTACTTCCTGAGTAACGCAGACAAGTCTGGGAAGCAGCAAGAGTGTATGCAGACGGGATTCACCAAACAGATGCTACATACCTAATTGGCTCTGAGATAGTGGCAGACCAGGATCCCCAGTGGAATTACAATTCTGCAGGTGGTATTTTAGCCAGGGACAGGTTCATTACATGCCTTCTGGCTGGTCTTAGAAAAGCGGCCTTCAAGCCAGTAAATTTTGAAAAACTCCAAGAGGTTGTCCAGGACAAGCAGGAAAATCAATCTCAATTTTTAGAACGCCTTACGAAGGCTTTATTACAGCATACCAATCTAGACCCTGAAAACCCAGAAGCAACTTCTGATGACCTACTTCTTTTCCCAGAGCTACCCTGACATAAGAGCTAAACTTAAAAAACTAGAGAGGGGACCCCTAACTCCTCAAGCAGAAGTCTTAGAACTGGCCTTCAAAGTGTACCATGGGAGAGATGATAAAGTCCGCAAACAAAAATACCATATGCTGGCAAAGGCCGTCTGACCAGCCCCAGCCACTACCCCGGACTCATGATCCCCTAAGACTCAGAGAGCATCAGGTACCTGCTACAAATGTGATTTAAAAAGGTCATTGGGGAAAAGCCTGCTCTTACTTCTGCAAGCCAAGAGGGATTGCCCTCATGTAACACAGAACAGAGGGACATCACTCCCAGGTAACCCTCCAACTGATCTCCTAGGCTTGGCTATGGCCGACTGAGGAGACCCGAGCTCCCCTGACCCTACGACCACTGCCATCACTAGCAGGGAGCCCCAGGTAGATATCGTGGTATGTGGATGGCCCATCTCCTTCCTCTTGGATACTGGAGCCACTTACTCAGTCCTGACGGAGTTTTGGGGACCCACTTCTTCTTGTTTTCCTATTGTTGGGGTAGGAGGACAACCTTACTTTCCTCTCCATACCCTACCACTTAGTTGCATTTTTAGGGGTGTACCTCTCACCCATTCCTTTTGGGTAGTGCCAACATGTCCTGTCCCCTTATTGGGAAAGTATCTTCTAGCTAGGCTAGGAGCCTCTATTTCCTTTGCTCCCCACATTCACCTAAACCCAGGCTTGCCAGTAGTTCCTCTGCTCTTTCACCTAGCCAGGCAACCTACTAACACTCCTATGTTATTTCCTTTACCAGCTTCTCAGGTAGATCCCAGAGTCTGGGATGTCCAGAACCCCTCTGTTGCTAAACACCATTCTCCTGTTGTCATCCAATTACTGGACTCTACCAGGTATATAACCCAAGCTCAAATTCTCTCTCTCTTTCCAGAACATCAGGGACTTAAGCCTATTATTTCTGACCTCAAGAAAAAAACTCCTTCGCCCCACCTCTTCTCCCTTTAACACTCCTATACTAGCAGTTAAGAAGCCTAATGATAACTATTGCCTGGTTCAAGGCCTCAGGTGCATTAATTCTGCAGTAGTTTCTCTCCATCCTGTTGTGGCTAATCCTTATACACTTCTTTCCACTATCCCCTCAGGGACTTCACATTTCTCAGTCTTAGATCTCAATGATGCATTTTTCTCTATCCCTCTAGATGCCCAGTCACAAAACATATTTGCCTTTACCTGGACAGATCCTGATACCTACTTTTCTACCCAACTTACATGGACTGTTCTACCTCAGGGATTCTGGGATAGCCCACATTTTTTGGTCAAGCCCTGGCTTCTGACTTACTCTCCTTATCTCTCCCTAAATCTAAGATTATACTTTATGTAGATGTTGTACTTCTCTGTAGCCCCTCTCTAGAAATTAGCCAAGCTGACACCTCTACTCTTCTAAATTTCCTCTCCAGTCGAGGCTACAGGGTCTCACCTTCTAAAGTCCAACTGTCCACCCCTCAGGTCACCTATTTGGGACTAACAATTACCCTAACCCACAAGGCTATTACCTTAGATAGAAAGAATCTCATTCAGTCTCTAACTGTTCCTTCTACAAAGGAAGAGATTTTATCATTCCTAGGAATAGCTAGCTGTTTATGTTCGTGGGTTCCTTCCTTTTCCCTCATTTCTTATCCCCTATATGAAGCAGCATTAGGCCCCACCCATGAGCCTCTTCTCAAACCTATTACCAAGCCCTTTCAGAGGTTTCAACAGGCTCTCCTTAAGGCCCCAGCTTTACATCTCCCTGACCTGACTCGTCCTTTTTCCCTCTACGTAACTGAAAAAGAGTCTTAGGTCATCAGCTGGGACCCTCTTTTGCACCTGTAGCTTACTTATCAAAAAACTAGATCTAACCATCCAGGGATGGGCACCTTGTATCCGTACCTTAGCAGCTGCTGAACTCCT
>NW_022196903.1:54149900-54163954 GCF_008632895.1 Mastomys coucha
AAAAAAAAAAAAAAAAAAAAACCAAAAACAAACAAACAAAAACTAACCTTTGGATTACCTATAATTGTCTTCTCTTCTCATAACTTGTCACAGCTCCTAACTTATAAAGACTTACAGACTCTACCTCCCTCTAGGGTTCTTTTCCTTCGGGTAGCTCTAATAGAGGATTCTACACTCACCTTCTAATCATGCCCACCTCTTAATATTTCCAATCCTCTTCCTCGACCTAATACTGACCACTCCCTATCTCACTCCTGCACTGAAACTTTAGATGAACTATTACCTCATCCTTCACACATACAGGAGGGCACATTGCCTCAGGCCATGTATATCTGGTATACAGATGGCAGCTCTTTTTTACATGAAGGGGCTAGAAAAGCTGGTTATGCCATAGTGTCAGACACCGAGGTGGTAGAGGCACAGGCCCTTCCTACTCATACCACCAATCAACCGGCTGAACTAATAGCCCTTACTCGTGCCTTTCAACTGGCACAGGGAAATTCCCTCAACATCTACACAGGTTCCAAATATGCTTTTCATATCCTTCTGTCTCATGCTGCTATCTGGAAGGCATGTGGGTTATTTACCACAAAAGGAGGATCAGTAACTAATGCAAACAAAATTATGGCCACGCTAAAGGCCTCCCATCTTCCCACAGCCACTGGAATTGTCCACTGTAGATCACACCAGACAGATGACTCTATTGTCTCCAGGGGAAACAACAGAGCTGATGAGGCAGCTAGAGCTGCGGCCCTTAGAGGCCTAAACTCCTCTCATCCTCCCCAGGACATTCTTACACTGCAACCTACATCTCCACCTTCTTCACCCCCTGCCACTCGCCAAACTCTGTCCTATCTTCACCAACTCTTTCATCCTAACAGCCAAGAATTGTTTTCTTTTGTTAAGAATCACCTACAGCCTACTCCTGAGGACTTAAGCTTCTTAAAATCTATCATTGGTTCTTGTAAAATCTGTCAGAAGGCGACCTCTCTTCATTTCTCCCTTTGAACTCATGTATGGACGTCCAGTCCTAACTGCTGGTCTTTCACCTAAATGCTCCACCCTCCCAGACCATCTACTTACCCCATTACTTTGCCACCTCTGTTCTCTCTTATGGAACTTTGTTGACCACCATCTACCTTGGCCATACACTGTCTCCTGTCCACTGCCTATCAACATTGGAGACCAAGTCTTTCTATCCCCTCCAGGTCATCAGCCCTCACCTCTCTCTCTCAAATGGTAGGGCCCTTTTAAAGTAACTCTTGTGACCCCTAGAGCTGCTAAACTCGAGGGACTCTCTCATTGGGTCCATCTGTCTTACCTCAAAACTTTCATTTGTCCACCTAAAAATGACTCTTTTTCATACACATCAATCTTAACAGGACCATGGTCTGTTAAGCTCCAGAGGACAACAGGGCCGCCCACCTTGTCCCCAATCCCAGAAAATGGGACTCCACTCTAGCAGCTGAGCTCAACCTCACTGGATTAGACATGGTTTCTCATCCTCCCCCTGCTGTTCATCTCTATCCAGTGTAGCCATTATATCTGGAGATTTGAGGTTCAAGAAACCCCCACAGATAACAAATAGTCTTTCCAAATAGGCTCAGGAAACTGCTCAATAGCCGGATGCCAGGAACCAATCCAAATTGCTATCCTCCCGGTGTCTGTAATTCCATCTAAATATTATGATTTCTATACTTGCTTTCTCTTTGACCAGACAAAAAGTTATTGTAGAAAATGGCCAGATGAATATGGGGGCTGCCCATATTGGTCTTGTCAAATACATATGCCAGGATCATGGATCAATCATTTCTTCTATCAACAACACAAGACACTCTTTTTCTACATACAAGACCCATGGGATTCCAGATGGGAGACAGGAGTTGTTGGTAAGCTCTATCATAAAAATCAGCCTGGGTCCCCAGTAAGTACCATCCATATCCAGAGAAAATATGTCTCATTTGCCCAACCCCTGGATATCGGAAAAGCAGGGGAGATAATCAAACACTCCTCTGAGGTCCTTACCTCTTTGACATCACCCCTCATAAATGGCACTAATTTGTCATTTTGCCTTTTACTTCAGACCTTGACCTTGGCATACCAACTCCTTAATGTCACCAGACTGGACACTTTAAGGATTGCTGGTTATGTGTACCCTCTGGAACTAACTCACAATTGTCACTTACAGCATCTCCGGTGATACTGCCAAGTAACATTACCTCACCCTTTGTCAGCTGCCCTGGCTCCAGTGTCGCCATGACTCCATACCTTACCTCTGTCCCTCTCTTTGGTGTGGCAACATGTTTTAAAGCCTCTGGGACTCATTCAGTGGGAGTGCTGAGCTCCCTAAACTGCAATAGAACCATAACCCTTGATATATCATCTCTGCCACAATGCCCTACAGTCCAAAACATGTCAATTCTTTCTGGCACTCAGGCATATCATTGCCTACCTGCTAGCTGGTCAGGAGTTTGCACATTAGTACTTCTTTTCCATGAACTGGGAGTAATCCAGAGAAAAAAGACCCTGCCAATCCCAGTTGTAGATATGATAGCTGCCCAGCATAAGAGGGCAGTTCAAGTTGTGCCACTCTTGGTTGCTATAGGAATAGCCATAGGTGTTGGTACTGGAGTTGCAGAGATAATGACTTCTATGACCCAATATAATACATTCACTTCCCAGTTTCGAAGCGATTTTCAAAAAAATGTCTGAAACTGTGCTTACTATGCAAAAACAGATAGAGATGGGGACTAGATGTCCTGACAGCTAAAGAAGGTGGTCTTTGCCTGTTCCTCCAAGAAGAATGCTGTTTCTATGTCAACCAATCCAGGATAGTAAGAAATAAAATCCAGGAGCTACAGTGAGACATAAAAAATTTCAGGGACTGTGAGACCTCCAGTTCTGGGATTTTTGCAAACCCCATATGGAAGTGGATACTCCCATTTGTAACTCCTTTCCTAGTCATCTTCCTGGTGTTATTATTTGCGCCCTGCCTCATCAATCTTGTTCTACATTTCTTCAATGACAAATATTCTAACCAAACTATTAATCAGCTCTTATTACAGGATTACCAGCCACTGCCTACAGATGAGCCACTGTCCACAGAGGAACCTGATGCGAATGTTTACCAAGTGGATCCTGATGGTGAAAGCCAGCTAACCCCCCCTCCCCATTGACAATGCCCCTAGACAGCTTAAGAGACACGACACCCTTGTTCCCTTTTCACCATCTGCTTCCCCTTTCCTTTTTCTTTCCTCTTTATTATATCAAAAAGGGAGGTAAACATGTTAGCATCAGGGCATCCAAAGCATGGGCAGGTCTCACAGACCTGTTGCCAGGGCAACAGCCACCATATTCCCAGAATTCATTGGGCTCACCTCCCACCTTTACCTGTGGCCACTACATCAGAACCCAAATATACAGGGAACATTCCTCCATCTCGCTCTCTCTCTCCCTCCTCTCTTTCCACTACTGCCCCCTCTCAATTAAACCTCTTACATATGGAACTGTTTGGGCCTCGTGTGGTATGTTCTGACGCGACCTGCCATTCTAACACATAACTAAGGAATGTTAATTAGCCTTTTCCTTCTGGAGGAGAGTTCTGCTACCTTCCTAAATAAAGCTCCTGAGCTTATCTTATTAAGGAAATTCCTGGCCTCCTGGTGTTTTTCTGAGATGCCTCTGTTTACTCGGATCTTACACTAACTCAAAGTTCTAAAGTCCTTCTACAGTCCTCCCCAAAACATGGTCAGGTTGTACTCCACTATGCTGGAACCAATTTGTCTTAGTCAGGTTTCTATTCTGCACAAACATCATGAGCAAGAAGCAAGTTGGGGAGGAAAGGGCTTATTTAGCTTTACTTCCGGGCTGCTGTTCTTCACTAAAGGAAGTCAGGACTGGAACCCAAGCAGGCATGTGTTCTCAGAGCACTCTGCAGTTTCTCTTTCTAACGCTTTGTCTCTTGGAATACTGATCACCCCAGGTAACATTTGATTATAGCCCAAGAAGCTTTGTGCTGGAAGCTGTCCAGGGTGAAAAGACAAAGAGCCTTTCTCCCTCTCCCCTAGGAGTCACCTTTCAGGAGTACCTGACCTTTCTCTCTGTTACTGTGCTCTATTACAGTCTGAGTATGGACAAACTCACCAACAATGTAACAATAACACCTGCCTCTGCAGCTAGCAAAGCTTACAATGCTGGGATTTCTGTGATCTTCAAGGGATGTGGCTTGTTAAGGTTTGAAATGTTTTTGTTTATTTGTTTTAACACAGTAGTTAACTCCTTCAGTCTATTTTCTGTGGTAACTGCACCTGTTTGTTCCTATCATCATGTCTTTAAAAGAGTAAGAATACTAGGCTTATTGAGTACTGGGATGATCCTACTTTGTATAGGAAGAGGTAACTGTCCAACAACCTCTTTACACTGGTCAGTGCCCCTGAAAGAGGTGAGTGCATGTGTGGTGGCACATTAGAAGGGAGCCAGGCATGCTCCAGTAGAACTGTGCTATTCTGTGGCAAGAGTGAAGTGCATCTGCTGTTCCTCCATAGGACCTGAGCCCTATTCCCAGTACCCACGTGATGGCTTACAACTTTCTGTAACTCCAGTCCCTGGAAATTCAACACCCTCTTCTGGCTTTGGCTGGCAATAGACACATTTGTGGTGCATAGATATATATGAAGGAAAACTCCCATACACATAAAATAAATAACAAAATAAAAACTGTACTATTCATTCTCCTGTGAATTTTAGTAACACACTGTTATTACAAAATAATTCTTTTTCATGTTAATGTCTCTGCTATCTAGCCACTTTTTTAAAATTAAAAATCACGTTATTGTAACGAACTCACAAATAAAATTACAGAACTAGAATACACTTGCCCCTGGTTTAGTAAAAATTAAGATGGCCATTGTGAAGCAAAGTGTGGCTTAAGGTTTTATACTTTCATTATAATTATACTTTTTGTATTTGATCAACAACAAAGAGAAAAATACATGAGAAAATTGAAGCTAGAACAGGTTGCTTTCAACAATTTTTAATGACACATGTGTGCTTTACCTGTATTCCATTCTTCCTGATCACACACACTTATACCTGTTTACAAATATAAATATACATTATAGGCTAGGATCCATATATAGGGGAGAATATATTTTTCTTTTCTATCTGAATTTTACGTATCTTTCTCCTTGATAGTTTACTTTCTATGTCTATCCATTTTCCTACAAATTTCATTTCTTATAGTTGAGTAATAGTCTATTTTGTATATGTGCTTCATTGTCTTTTTTTAAAAAATCTTTTTCCTTTTTTTCTTTTTTTTTCTGACTTTTTTCTTTTATTGGATATTTTCTTTATTTACATTTCAAATGCTATCCCCTTCTCAGGTCTCCCCTCTGGAACCCCCTATCCCATCTGAACTCCCCCTGCCTCTATGAGGGTGCTCCATGTGCTTCATTTTCATTTTATTTACCTGCTAGTGGTCATCTGCATTGGTTCTGTTACATTACTGTCATTAACAGAGCAGCAGTGAACATGAAGGTGCCAATATCTCTCTGGCAGATATGAAGTCAACTTCATATACGTCCACAAGTGTAATCACCTGGTCATTTGACAGCTCAATTTTAATTTGTTCAGGAACTTGCAAACCGATTTCAACAATGGATATATTAATTTGTATCCCCACCAGCAGTGAATAGTTCTCATCTTTCCCATGTCCTTTTTAAGATTTGTTGCCAAATTTCCTTTTTAAAAATACTATGTTTTGTTTCAGTTTTTTACATTTTATTCTCTGTGTGTAGGTGTTTTGTCTGTCTGTATGTTTCTGCATTATGTGCATGGCTGATGTTAGCAGAGCACAGAAGAAGGCATCCACTGGAACTGGAATTACAGACAGTTATCAATCACTATGTAAGTGTTAGGACCTGACTCTGGGTCCTGTGGAAGAACAACCAATGTTCTTCCCCTCTGAGCCAATTCTCTAGTCCCTGCTGTCAGATTTCTTTTTTTTTCCTTCTTCTCCTTCTCCTCCTCCTCTTCCTCCTCCTCCTCTTCCTCCTCCTCCTCTTCCTCCTCCTCCTCCTCCTTCTTCTTCTCATCCTTCTTCTTCTTCTTCTCCTCCTCCTCCTCCTCCTCCTCCTCCTCCTCCTCCTCCTTCTTCTTCTTCTTCTTCTTCTTCTTCTTCTTCTTCTTCTTTCCCTTGATGAGAGCCACCTGACTGGGTAAGGAGGTTTCATAAAGTTGTTTTAATTTATATTTTCCTGATGGCTAAGATTGTTGAACACTTTTTACAGTAGTTGTTGATCATTTTGTGTTTTCTTCTCTTCTAAAATGTTTTATTCATCCTTTTGTTGAATGGAACTTTTATTTCCTTAGTATTTTCTATAATTCTTTGTAAATTCTGGACATAAGCCTTCTGTCTGAAGTATTAGTAGTGAAGACTTACTCATATCTTGTATGTAGTTTGCTCTACTTATAGATTCCTTTGCAGAAACTCTTTAATGTCGAATAGACTCACTTATGGATACTTGGTGGGAGTGTCTGCGCTATTGAGGTTCTGTGTACAGAAAGTTCTTGCCTATTTCATTGTCTTGAAGTATCTTACCTTTTCCTGCAGTAGTTTCCATATTTCAGATTCTATATTAAAACCTCTCATTCATTTTGAATGTGTTTTTATGGAATATAACTGATTTTAAACTAATTACATTCCTCTGTAGTGAGGTAGTGAGTAGATATTCAGTTTTGTTAGCACTACTTGTTAGGTTAGCTATGTTTATTCTATTGAATTGCTAAAGACTAGCCTCTGCTTTGAGATGATTTCCTGAGAGAACAGGTGTTTGAAAGTGGCAAAAACCAAAACAAACCAAAATAAAACAAAACAACAACAACCAAAAAACTTCAAAGTTAAATTGTGGGTCCAAGCTGATGGCCTGCGTTCTACTCGAGATAGGTCCCTAGACAGCTCTCTGTCAATTGCTCTTGGCTTTATAGTGTGCTAGAGACAGCCCTTTCTTGAGACAGCTCTTTCTGGTTGTGACAGCTCTTTTTCCTAGGAAAAAATTCTAAAGCTCTCTGGAAGTAAGAATTGAGCAAACAGGGACACTTCATATAAATACCAGGAAGCCAGGAATGTCCATTAAGCTTAAAGTCAGAGAGCTTCAAAAGAGTTTACTGAATAAACATCCATCCCCAGGAGATGCCCTAATTGCAGGGAGCAAAGCTCTGTTCCAGGAAACATCCCCAGTAGGGGGTGGATCTCTCCCAGGTATCTCTCCCCACCTGGGGCACAAAGGACAATGGACACAAAAGGTGGTGGGCTCCACCAATGAGAGATAACCAACTCATGCTGTGAACCTATGTTCTGGAAGGGTATAAAGAGTGTGTGCTTTTGTTCTTCGTGGTCACCTTTGCCCCAATTGCAGGACGACCCCAGTATGCTGGATCATTAAAACTCTTGCTTATTGCATTGATCTTCGTCTCTGTATCATTGTGAGTGAGGACATTCTGGAAGTAAGACTCAGCTCTCCGAATCTTACATGGATAACTCATTGGTTTTCTGGTAAAAGTTAGAAAAGTTGCTAGAAGGAAATTTTTGGATTTTGTGACAAAGTCAGAGATCCTGCAGAAAAACTCTAAAAGTAATTCTTGGGTTTTCTGATCAAAATCAGAAAGCCAGAAAAAATTCCAAAAGATCTGTGTTAGCTCCCAAAACAATTCTCTATATATAGCTGCTAGAAAACATCCTAAAAGATCCCTGTTAGCTTTCCAAGCAATTTGGCCATAAAAGAGCTATGATAAATTCTAAAGAGTTGTGTTTGCTCTCCAGAGATCTCCAGACAGATCCGCTCTTCCTAGAAAAAAACTCTTAAAAAAAACAATAGCTATTGCTAGCTCATCTCATATACACCAAAATCCCAGTCTTTCATTTACATATCCATTTATTATTCATTTATTCCAGGTTCCCTCTTAACTAGCAAGTAAATCAGCATTCAATGCCCTTAGCCCCTTGACTTTTAGGAAAAGGACAGCAAGTACTTTTTTATTTTTTTAACATTGTAAAGGAATTTAGAGATCTGCATGCCTTTGTTAAGCACAGACAATAAGCTAGTTGGGTAGGGACATTGCCCTGAAATTACCATTCCTTCCACATAGGGACTGTACCTAAACTTCCTCTGTCCCAGGCTGATCTTGAACTCAGAAATCTTCGTGCCTGTGTAAACAAAAACAAGAAACCTAGTGGAGTGGGATCTTGCCCGAGACCACTACTCCCTAAATCCCTTTATCTCCTTCCTTAGTATCTTTCTGATAAGCTGGCTCACAGTACAGCTTCTTCTAGATCTGTGAAGCTCCTTGTACAATTCATATGCATACTTATATTTTACATAGTTGAGAAATTATATATTTTTGAACTCATGTTTTCAGAGTTCTTTTTAAAGCCTTAAGGGCTGTCTTGAAGGTCTCAGTATTTACCATTTTGCTGAGATATTAGCCACTCCCTTGCTTCCCAGACTCTTGCTGTCTCTCATCAACCTTGACAGAGATGACATTCCCTGATAACCTTGGCAGGAAGAATATTTCCTGAAGGAGGAGCATGAAGTAATATACATATACATTACATACATACACATAGACATCATATATATATATGTATATATATATGCACACATATACATATATATACACATCATATATATACATATACATGTCTATATATCTATAGATATATATATATAGATATATAGACATGTATGTGGATTCCCTCCCCACAGCCCGGACAGTATCGAAAGCAAAACAGTGCCACTTGGGCCCCAGGGCTGCGGCTGCCCACCTGTTGAGCTAAACCTGGTTTCAGTTACATTCAAAGCTCCACCCTCACAGAGTAACAAGGAAGTCACTGATTGGATTGTTACACTGACATATTTTGGGGGAAGAGTTTTTGGCCCAGGTAATATATCTGTTGGGAGAACAAAGGATTATTATTAAAGAACCAAGATGGCTGAGCAGATAGTCTCCCGTCTAATTTTTGCCCTTCCACGTGGGTAGGTATGTCTGTGGCCACTCTCTCATATCTCCTTCTATCTTTTCCTATCTATTTCTAACTTCATATTCCAGGTAACCTACTGTTTTTATGTTGCTGCTGGACAGCGACACATGTATATATATGATGTGTATATATATGTGTGGTTTTTTTTAACATTGTAATGGAATTTAGAGATCTGCATGCCTTTGTTAAGCACAGACAATAAGCTAGTTATATATATGATGTGTATATATATATTTATATATACAAACAATCCTCATGCCCATCAACCATCAACACTCATGGAGGCCCATGCTGGCTCTGTTCCAGGGGCAGGAAACCATGTTACACTGTCTTTTCCATATCTCCAAACAGGATTCATCATTTCATGTTTTTGCTTCCTGTATCAAAATTTAGGTGGTGGTAGCTTTGGTAGTTTATTTGCAGATATATTCTATCCCATTGGCCTAACTATCTTTATTTTACATGTTACCATCATCTTGACTTTGCCACTATAGCCCTGTTGTATAATTTGAGGTAAAGTAATACTGTGTGTCCAGTTATGTTCTTGATTCTTAGAAATGCTTTTGCTATACATGTTCTTCTAGGTGATCTTCTAGAAAGATTAGCCAATTCTTTCACTGGATGAAATGATTGTGTCACTAAGCATTGTTTTTAGATTTAACTAGTTAATTAATTTGTATGTGCTTGTGTGTTTGACTAAGTGTGCTTACATGACTAATATGTGTATAGCAGTTCATAGAGACCAAAAGAGGGCCTTGGATCTGCTGGTACTCTAATAACAGGAGATTGTTAGCTATCCCGTGGGTGCAGGAAATCGAACTCAGGTTCTTGAAAAACCAGTGAGCCCTCTCAAACTCTGAGTCAGCTCTCCAGCCCTAATTAATTATTAATTCATTTTTATTGAGACAAGGTCTCATTATGTAGCCTTGGCTTGTCTAGAACTCTCTGTGTAGACCAATCTGGCTCAGATCCCACAAAGAACTACCTGCCTCTACTTCTCCAGTGCTAGAATTCAACTAAAATATGTACAGTTTTCTCTTTAAAAGTTCATTTCTCTCAAGTATGTTGTACAGTGATAAAAAATTACCATACCCTTCATATTCTAACTGTAGATAATAGAAATGCACAGCTGCTTTTGACGTTGTCCTCATGCCCTGCATGTCCTCATATATGGTCTCCAAGGATACTCTTTCCTCTATTTATCTGCTCAATGAAACTATTTATCCTACCAGGCTTAATTCAAATTTTTTTCCAGGGAGGCATGGAAATGGCTAAGTGGTTAAGAATATTTGTTCTTGTAAAAACCTAGGTTCAGTTCCCAGTACCTATTTGATGGCTCAAAATCATCTTAACTCCAGATGGAAGGGATCCAAGGACCATTTCTGACCTCCTTGGGCCACGCAGGTAAAATCCACACATAAAATAAATTAAATAATCTAAAAAGAAGAACAAACAATAAAAGTATTCTTTAGTCCTTGTTCTTCTGCTTTGTGTAGGCATTCTTCTGCCTCATTCACTACAATAAAAGTCTTAATTGTATTTTAAACTTCTCAAGAGGAGTGCTTGAATGTTTTTGTTTTGTTTCAGCTTTTGAAATAGGGTGTAACTGTGTAGCTCCTACTGGCCTGGAATTTGCTACATAGACCAGGCTGTCCTTGAATTTATAGAGATCTGCTTGCCTTTGGTTCCTGGGTGCCAGGATTAAAGGTGAGTGCCACCACATGACTTTACTAACAGCCTACTTCACAGTGTATAGTATATAATAGGGATCTATCAAATGAATCTTGGATAACAATCACTGAAAGTTTATTCACCTTTCTTTCTATTGTCTCCTCAAATATTAGATTTAAGCTTCTCTACAAGTGGCACAGAATTAGATCTCAGTAAAAATTAATATTTATCATTGCAAAATTTTAATTGCCTTGAAACTTGGCTTCTTCCACTGTAACCTATGCACTGATAGAAGACTTTCTTTTCTTTCTTTCTTTTTCTTTTTTTTGGGGGGGGTTGGTTAACTTTTTAAATTAAAATTTAAATCTATTCTCTCATATATTGCATCCTGACCATGATTTTCCCTCCTTCTTCACGTCTAAATCCGTCCCCCAACCTCCCCTCTCTCTCTACCTCCATCCACTTCTCCTCCTGTCCCTTTAGAAAAGGTCAGGCCTCCCAAGGATATCAGCCAAATACGGTATATCAAGTTGCAGTAAGATTAGGCACCTCCCCTCATATTAAGGTGGGACAAGGCAACCCTTTAGGAAGGAACGGGTCCCAAAAGCAGGCAAAAGATTCAGAGACAGTCCTGGTTCCTACTGTCAAGTGCTCTCACAACTATAACTTCTATGTAGAGGGCCTCATTCTCATGCAGGCTCCATGATTTTTAGTTCAGTCTCCCTGAGTCCCTATGGGTCCAAGTTAGTTGGTGGGTTTTCTTGTGTATTGCTGCCAGCAGATACAGAGAACTTGGTTCCTGAAAGGAAAGCTGGGGCTGTATGGGATGGATGGTGAAAGAAGAATTAGACCAAGACAAAGTTTCTGATCAAGGCCCAATGTTTACTTTTGAGTCTGAACTTTAAAAGGGGGGGAACCCATCCCCCACTATTCCAGGATATCATCACTTTGTCAGGATCTCATTGCCTTGTCAGGATCTTCTCAGGAAAACAAACTCAGCCACTCAGTAGGTAGTGGTTCCTTGTAGGAAGCTGCAGATGTGGCAGAAGAATAGACTTTACCTAGGTTGGAAGATTCCACCCTAGGTGTGCTAGCTGGCTGTGGCAAAAACAAGGTCTGATTCACCCTGCTCAAGGCTGGGGGGAGGGCGCACTTTTGGTGGGGCAGATTGTTTCTTAACCCACCAATTCTCCAGGGCATCATTCATACCCTACCCTGCTCATACTCTGCTGATTCCTGCTATCTGTGTGGTGGAGATTAGCTTCTCACACCCCATCTCTTCTGCATCAGGTAGGATCTCAATTTGAATTTGGTCCCCTGATCCTCAGAGACTCATTTTCCTCCTTATGTTTCAGCCCAAACCTGACTATACTAAACCTCCCCTTACAGTAAAATGATGTTGAGTAAGCCTTTTGTTAACCTGCTGGAATTTCTTGATGCTCTGAACATGGAATTCCCCTTTCTAGGGGGCTATTTTCTCCTGTGTGTCTTCATTGCTTCCTCCACTAACATGTCAGGTTTAAAAATACAGGGGCCTGATGAGCTTTGTGTACTTACAACAACATGTGCTATAAAGCAGTTCCTGGAGCCAGAGAGTATTAATTTAGTGAATGGAGGCTACAGAAGTCAAGCTCCTAGCCAACCCAGCCTCTTTCTTTCTTCTAGCTTTGTCCAGTTTTGTATTCACCCCAGTGTCTTCCATAACTGGACCTATTCAAAGTATCCTGGTCTTTTCTTTTCTTTTCTTTCTTTTTTTTTTGGTATTTCGAGACAGAGCTTCTCTATATAGCCCTGGCTGTCCTGGAACTCACTCTGTAGACCAGGCTGGCCTTGAACTCAGAAATCCGCCTGTCTCTGCCTCCCAAGTGCTGGGATTAAAGGTGTGCGCCACCACCACTCGGCTTATCTTTCAAGATTCAGCTCAAAATTTAGCTTTTTTTTAAAGCAACCCAAGGCAAAATCTCCTTATGTCCATGCTATCTATTTACTATTTGAACATTTTTAATCTCTAGGAGAGCTAATACTTACACAGACTTTTCTTCATTTAGAAGTACATTACAAATTGTCACAAAAGATAACTCTTTTCTGTGTGCATGTACAGGTGTATGTACATGTTTGTGTGTGCGTGTTGAGGCCAAAGAACACAACCTGGTTGTCATTCCTCAGGAACCAACAACCTTGCTTTTTGAGATAAGGTCTCTCCTTGGTCTAGGGCTTACGATTTGGCTAAGCTGGCTGACTGTTGAACCCTAGGCTCTGCTTGTTTCTACTTCTAAGGCTGAGGTTACAGGAACATACAGTGAAAGGCTTCATACAAAGTGAAGGATCCATACTCAAATCTTCACATCTACACTGCAAGCACCAGATTTTGTGCTTTTACCAGTTCAGCATCTTCTTTATCCCCAAATTTATATGCAAGTAAATAATGTGCAGGCCTCATTAATTTATTTAAAACAATTTTTCATGTTCTTTCCTTTCAGGTATAATGAATAATTTAATAGCCCCCAAATAGTATCATAATTGATGTGTTGAAGTTGGTTTTAGCAATGAGTCTAATTTCTGCTTTGATTTGTACCTAGTATTTTCCTGAGCATTTTTCTGTAGAAAATTCAAAATGAATGCTTCAACTTTTAACTGTAAACTCAGGATAGCCTTATTAATGAAATGTTTCTAATAAAAATAAACCTCAATCCCTTATACATTACAGTTATTAGAATACTCTTAATATATACAATGGCTTTAAAAATATTTAAATACTTTCCCTCCTTTACACCAATGCTGGTGACTATAGTGTTCATTAGAATATCTTGACACATGGGTATATTAGAGCACATGATTAAATTTGTACTACGAGAAGCCAGGTGGTAGTGGCGCACTCCTTTAATCCCAGTACTTGGGAGGTAGAGTGGATTGGGTGGATTTCTGAGTTCAAGGCCAGCCTGGTCTACAGAGTGACTTCCAGGACAGCTATGACTACACAGAGAAACCCTGTCTTGAAAAAATACCCCCAAAACCAAATCAAAACAAAAATTTGTACCACAAAGATAAAGGAAACTTGCCAATTTGGGTATTATCTTGGCACCATTAGCATTGTCTGAAGTCATAGTACAAAGTAGGATTCTTCTTACAACTTAGCTGCGGGCTGATCCGAAGGATACTCTCACATAGCTCCGGGTACACAATCCTGAAAGGTCAAATAGATAACGAACTCTTAGATTTGGGGGTCTAAAAAAATCAAATAAGAAAATTGTTAATAATCCAATGTATTGATAATATCCTGGAAAAATATCAAATTAGCTTAGAATTTAAAAATATATGCAAAACTATGTTTTTGTTTTTTGTTTTT
>NW_022196903.1:54163964-54195948 GCF_008632895.1 Mastomys coucha
TTTTTTGTTAAAAGGCACATGCAGCAGGAGACACTGACATTCCCTAGGGAAACTTTCAGAAGGTATGTGTACTGGCTAGTTTTGTGTGTCAACTTGACACAGGCTGGAGTTATCACAGAAGGGAGCTTCAGTTGGGGAAGTGCCTCCATGAGGTCCAGCTGTGGGGCATTTTCTCAATTAGTGATCAAGGGGATAGGGCCCTTGTGGGTGGTGCCATTCCTGGGCTGGAGGTCTTGGGCTCTATAAGAGAGCAGGCTGAGCAAGCCAGGGGAAGCAAGCCAGCAAGGAACATCTCTCCATGGCCTCTCCATCAGCTCTTGCTTCCTGACCTGCTTGAGTTCCAGTCCTGACTTCCTTTGGTGATGAACAGCCATGTGGAAGTAAGCCAAATAAACCCTTTCCTCCCCAACTTGTTTCTTGGTCATGATAGGAATAGAAACCCTGGCTAATACAGTATGTATGCCACACCCTTCCTGTTATTCTGACACAACCCTTCTCTTGTTGATCCCTGCTTAGAACAGTCAATGAGAGGTGATAATGGTGTATCAGACTGGTAACCTGGGGTGAAGGAATGAAGAAACAAGTGGAAAGAGTTGGTGGGGAAAGGCTATGCTAGAGTTGGGATCTGGAATGATCCCCAAAGTCTCATCCACAAAGGCTTGGCTATCTGCCTCTATGGAATTTGGTAGAATCTCTACCAGGTAGCATCTAGTAGGAAGTTTTAGGTCACTGGAGGAATAGCCTCCTAGGGGCTTGTGGAACATTGATCCCTTGCTCCTCCATGCACTACTTTCATCACACGCTGAGAAGGAATGGCTCAGTGGCCATGGACTGAACTCCCCAAACTAACATAACACATGTGCTCTAACATAAACCTCTCCTTTCTCTAAAGTATCGCAGGAATTTTGCTCAGCGAAGGCTGAAGGACAAAAGCCAATGCCAAACAGAGGCTCAGAAATACAGGGTCACTCACGAGCAAAACACCAGGAGATAGTGGGTCCTTTCCTTTGTACTCTTCTTCAGGTCTCACCACTGCCCAGGCTGCCTTTTAATTACTGGGATCAAGTGGTCCTCCTGTCTAAATGCTCCAGTTATATGGAAGTGCAGGCGTGTACCACCGTGCCCAACTTGAAATATTCTTTCGCTCTGCCGAGTATGGTCTCATCAATGTCTACGTTAGGTAACACCTAGAGAAAACACAACCTTTTAAAGACTCTACAAGCATGCATGAGTGACATATGTCTCAGATAAACCCCAGGCACACTAGATTCCCTAGCTAAATCTGAACTTAAGCTCATGCATAAGATAAAATGCCCCGAGGTCTCTGTGCTTGGGATGTGAAGAGTTCTAATTTTTTTTTTCTTCCTAAAACACAATTGAAAAACAATCACAACTGTAGGAAAAAAATCCAGACATTTGAATCAACTGTGCGTGAAGGACTGAGAGTTGCTTCCTGTTTCTAAGACTTTCTTTGTGCTTCACTTTACATGCATAATCACCCAGCCAGCACCTGCCACTCAAACAACACCTGAAGGGAAGGCTGAAGGCCAACTAGGCCCTGTTTTCTTTCCAATGGCTTCTGGCTGATATTTACTACTCCATACTACCCTTTGTGTGTGTGTGTGTGTGTGTGTGATTTACCAACTTTTGAACTTGAAGGCAAAAACTATAAAGTGTAAAACATCTGTGAGAAACACTTTGTTATAAGAATTTGGCCACTGGCTGTTTGAGATAAAGATCAGTAATGTGTACAGCTAAAACATCAACAATCTCAGGAACTTAAAAAAGAATGCATTCCACGCATGTCTTTGCCGGCATACAGTAAGTCTAATTATAGCACTTGAACTACTTCAGCCTCTAAAGTGTTATACAGACAGAAACAAAAATAGTTGTCCTCTGAGAATGTAAACAGAAAACATTCTGTTACACTCTGTTACTATTTGTGCAGGTGTTATTGAACACTTCATCTGCTCTCCATAAGCCAGCTGTGTTGCCAAGAATTTTACACAAATTCACCTGTTCAATTTGACAGTAATGAAGGCAGCAATTACTATCATTTCAAGGACAAGGAAACCTGGGCAGAGAGACTTGGAATTCTTTGTTCTGCCAAGTAAGGGTCAGAACTGCTGCAGCTCCAGCCTCAGTCTCTGGGTGTCATGATTCTCTATATGGTTGATTACATGGGGAGTGCCAGCATTGGAAGAAGAAATGACATTTCTGCGTGTGTTTGTGTGTGCCCATAACTGCATATGTGCTGGTGTGTGTGGGGCCCAGAGGCCAACCTCGGGTGTTACTCCTCTGGAGCCATTCCTACTTTCCTATTTATTTCTTTAATTATTTATTTATTGTTCTTTTGAGCCAGGTTCTCTCACTGGCCTGAAACTCGCCAGCCAGGTAAAGCTGTGTGTCCAGCCATCAAGCCCCAGGGATCTATAGTGCTGAGATTACAAGCACATGCTGCCGTACCTAGTTTTATTTTGTTTTGTTTTTTAATCTGAGCTATAGTGATCAGCTGCAGGTCAGTGGGCTTGGGAGGCAAGTGTCCTCCCAGCTCAGAAAGGCTTTCTGGGAAATGGTTCTAGCACCCACAATGAGGCTTTTCTTTTTTCTTTTTTTACCTTTTCTCCTGCAGTCTCCTCCTGTTCTCCCTCTCTTGTTTGTCATCTGTGCTTAGACTTTTCATTTCTTTATCTTTTTAACACCTACCAATTCCCTCTAGAATGTAACCTCAAGACAAGATGCTTGCTTTATTTTTGTTTATTAGTAAAATAAAAACTTAAAAGTGTTTGATTATTGGAAAGAAAAATTAAAATAGTTGCAAACCAAATGCAGCAATGATCAAAACCAAAAGAGCTAAAAATGCTCACACTTAATATATGTCACCCTGACATGAATCTTTCAGTGACAGTGAGTCCCTGTGCTGTGGGACAATGGGATAATACGTGAGTGCCCCAAACAATGAGAGCATTAGAAGAAGGAGAGAAGAAACAGGAATTCTGTGCTCTGGATGTGACACCAGCCTTCGCTTTTCTTTTGTGGAGATGCAGGATGTTTTCCAATGATTGCAAGTGTATTCTCAGGAAAGTCAACATGAATGTTCAGCTGGGCTGAAGTTTATAACAACAGTTCAGCAAGCTGTTATGTGTTAGTGTTAACAAATTATTTTTAAAGGTTATACTCATGCCTGTATCTAAGAATCTAAAGCCGAGTGCCAATATCTTGAAACAGAAGTCTCCAGAACTTGACAGTCTAATACTCTGCAGTTTTTACAATCTCTGTAGTACCTGTTGATGGCTTTAAAGCCTAAAAAAAAAAAAAAAATTCTGAAAACTACTAATACATTATGGAATCTTGGGAGCTGTGGACTTCTTGACTTATTCTTCTATTGTAAAAAATGGGTCAATGTTAAATAAACTTATAACTGAAATCTTATTCAGATGCAAAGTTGAGGGTCAACTATGAACTTTAGCATAAAAGCAATTTAACCTTGTTGAAAAATTACTCACAGAAAGTGTATATATTTTTAAATTAAAAATCATCTTGAAAAAAAGATCCAGTGACTACTGCTTCACAACGTGCCCAGTTAGAAGTTTCTCCACCCAGAGTTTGCTTTAACTACCTCCTCACCTATGTTTGCACAGTACAAGTACAGCAGAGTATTGCTCTGTTTGTTAACCAGTATAGCTCTGCCTTCCAGAACAGTACGCGGCCCACAGCAGGTGGCCTATAAATATTTGTATAGAGAATGAATAAAATGACCACGAAGCAAAGCAAAGCTTATCACTTGTTTTCCTCTGAGAAATGCTGAAAGTTTTACAAACAGTTCTTATCATAAAATGTATGTTTTATGTGTAAATTTTGTTGTCTTAGAAGTTTTGTCTGTGTTTGATTTTAAATCTGCCAGCTTAGACCCAAAACAAAAGTATGTATGAGAATCCCATTGTATAACTCATTCCTTTGTTTATATATCAAAAACAAATAGTAAAAAAAACCTTGTTTATGAGGTAGCTATGGCAGAAAAATGAGAAGAATCTGAATTTGTAGTATATTAAGGAAGGACTACAAGCCAGAAAAGCTCTTCTGCTCTCTGCCTGGGTATGGATTCCCAGAAGTCTCAGCTTTCAGAGCTGCTCACAGGTAAGTGGCCAGTGGAGTGGGGTGAGGACATCCATCAATGTTGAGAGAAGTCGGCTTTCTACTCTAGAGTTATTTGTTCAACTCCCTGACTTCCACGCTTCCCTGCAGAAAAGTCTGCAGCAAAAGAGCAACGGTTCGACCCGAGTGGTCTAAGAATGTGGATAGGACACTTTAACCAACGTTGATTCTGCTACTAATACAAATTTTTGTTCTTATACCTTTTCATTATCTATCCCAATTTGTCATGTAATCTCCAATTTTCTCTAGTGTAGAGAGTGAACAGATGTAGGGAGAAGCCATGGAAACCGGGCAGATGCTCAGGATCAACTGGGAGGCTTAACCTAGATTACCTGTTGAAAGAGCAGCTGAGGTTTAAAAAGATGCCCAAGTCTTATGTATTAGATCTAAGAATTGAAAAAAAAAACCAAAAAACCAAAAAAAACCCACAAACCATTAGAGTTTGTATGCAACTGACTCAAAGTTTTAAAATGTTAGGAAGCAAACTCTTTTTTCTTTGATATTTGTTAAAACAAGAATGTTTCAAATGTAGCAATGAACTGTGCTCAAGATCTGGGTACACACGGCCTTAGAGTCTAGCCTTATTTCTCTTACTGTTTCCCTAGCCTTCTGAAAATTTCTGGAAAATTTTTTGTTTGTTTGTTTTTGCATTTTTTTTTTTTTCAAGACAGGTTTTCTCTGTGTAGTCGTAGCTGTCCTGGAACTCACTCTGTAGACCAGGCTGGCATTGAACTCAGAAATCTGCCTGCCTCTGCCTCCCAAGTGCTGGGATTAAAGGTGTGCACCACCACTGCCTGCTTGAAAATTTCTGGAAATCTTACATACAGGACTATACAAATTTCCTTTACAGGAAAGCCGCCGTGTTTTAACTCCTTCATGTAATCCTTGTGCCCTAATGGCTTTATCTTATCAGCCAATAAGCCTATGTGGTGTACCTTAGGACCCCTGTCATCTTACACACCAAAAGAGAAGAAGAGTGAGCTGTTGTTCTGCAGTGACCTTGCGTAGCAGAACTTGAGAAGCCACTAAACTCATTTATATGACGACCACTAAGTATGGCTCTTTTGTTTTGTTTTCTTTTGTCTTGCGGAAAGGTTCTCATGTAGTCCAGAATGGTCTTGAACTCACTATGCAGCCAAAGTTGACTTTGAACTTTTGACCCCCTCAACTTTATTTTCTGCGGGCTAAGATCACAGACATGGGCTACAATATCTGATATATGTGCTGCTGAGGATAAAACTCAGGGTTCCTTGTACGCTAGGGAGGCACTCTACTAACTGCACGACTTCCACAGCCCAAGCACACCTGTCTCTTAAGAAGCTCACACTGCACTTAATTTAGCTGTATACTATCTTTTCCCTGAGCACTTCTCTTTCTGTTGAAACCTGTAGTAAATTTACGTTAAAACTCTGTTCTCACTCTCCTGCTCTATCTCCATGCGCATCTGTTTATTCTCTAACTTTGCAGCTCTTGCTGCCCTGGAACTCTCTGTCAATCAGGCATCCCTCAAATTCATGGAGCCCCATCTGATCCTGCCGCCAAGTGCTGAGATTCAAGGCATGAGTATTACATCTGGCCTTAAAACTGCTTCTTAATAAATTCCAACAACACTTCCTACTGACTCATTCTGAAACTCTTTTTTTGTGGGGATGCCAGGAATTCTGGCTTTCCCTGAGTAGGGATCTTCGAAGAAGGGAACTCCTCAGTCTGCAAGTGAAGCTGTGTCTCTTGGCTCCCCCTCAGGCCCTCAGGGAGTGAACATTCATAGAGCTGGGGAAGGGAATAAGAACAGAAACCTCTCAGTACTCTAGCGACACAGAGAGAGGGCAGCAGTGCAAAACTGGTGTCTTCTCTAAGAATTAGTATATTATCAAGTAGTGTTTTTTGTGTTTTGTTTTTGTTTGTTTGTTGTTTTTTGACAATGAAGTGCCTTCTAGTCCTCTGAGAATGTACATACCACCAAGTCACATAAAGCTCAGCTCATGCCTTTACTGGAAGTGCAGCTCCTGGTGGAGGAGGCCTCCTGGGTAGAAACCTTGAGACTCCAGGCCCAGAAATCTCCACTGGGCATTGAGGACCTGCGTTGTTTATCTTCAGAGTTTGGCAAAGGGAAGGCAAAGCGTTCTGTCATTTCCAACTTTATAGTACAACCTACATTACAAAGAATGCTTGAATTACAAATAAGTAACATTTGTTTTGTTCCTTTCATTATTTTCTGGCAGCCAATGATGTGAGGGAGTCTCTCGGTTCATCTGGGACTCAAATGCTTTAATTGGGGGCAATTAAAAAACCTAATTCTCATAAGTTTTTGGAAAAATTAGTGGGATAATTCATGTATCACTACTGCCTGAAATAGCTTGGGCATACAATAAATGATAAGTAGGAACTATTATCTTTAATAATTCATAAAAATAATGGCTATAGAACTTGGGAATACATGCCATTATTATCATACTATGCCCTGATGATTTAAATTTAAATATCTGAATTCTTTGAAATTGAAAATTAATTTAATATGCTTATGTTAGTGACAATTGTAGATTAATTTTGAGCTACTCTCTAATGAATGATGCTAGCTATAGTCTTGCGGAACTGGCTGATATAGCAAGGATATACAAACCTGGCTTCCTATCACCAAGGCAATTATAGCTGTAACAATAGCTAGTTGTTCAGTGAATTGTAGGCATAATGTTTAAACCTTAGACTCCTTTTCACATTCAATAAAAAATAGTAACTCTTTGTAATAGGCATTTAAAAAATCTATTTTATAAAGAACTTGCTCAAGGTTAGCCAGCAAATAAGTGATCAGTTTAGAAAGTGATCTGGGACATGGTTTAAGATTTTCCCTGTCCAATCACATTAGGGCAGTGGGAGGCTTGTGATTGGACAGGAGAAGGGCGGTGGATCGAGGAGTTGAGGAGACAGAGAACCAGAATGGAGGCTGACGTGGTGTTATCAAAAGGTTAAAATAATTGTGTTAAAGCTTTATCATTATCATTTGGCTCTGAAATTATTGTATTGGCATCTTGTAAATTGCGTTATTATTGATACATAAATCTGACTGGCTAATTAAGCATCAAGAATCTTGATTCTACCGGGTAATTAGGTGATGAGATGGCTAATCGGGGTGCATGGGACGTTGCAACAAAGCGAGAGGAACTTCTGGGGTCCATCCGAGAAATGGCCTGGTGGGAACCATGTGGCCTAGCAGGGCTGGCGAGTTGGCAGAGATACTGGCCAGTGGGATCACCTGGCGCAGGGGCTAGCTCTAGATATTTCCCGCAACACGGACACTAATTCCAGAGGTGGCAACTCTCGTATGTCACACTGCCACTAGTGCTTTGGAAAACATTTCGCTAGCCACTGGTGTTTATTGGGCATTTACCACCGGTAAGTCACTATTGTACAAGAAAATAAATCAACCTGGTTTCTATACTCTGGAGCTTGTACCCTAGTAGGGAAGAGAGCAAATGTTAACCACATCACTGGAGGAGCATAACATATGAGAAATGATATTTGGTTTTAGAAATTATCAGTATTAAGAAATTAATATAGTTGTTAGGAAATGTTTATAAGTTCTGCCATAGGATATTTGTAAGTTCTGTAAATAGGAGGACAATAGAAAATCTGACCCAAGCACGTGTAGAAGAGAAGGAAAGGTGGTGGAAGGACTAGGTTGTAGTTGAACTACGAAAGGCAAGACAGACTGTGCTCAATAATTACCTGGGCTGCAGAGCGTTTTGTAGTAATTACTTCATCCATCATGCAAAGGAAAGAGTAGGGTGACATCAGTACGTTTCCTGGGTGGAATTATTCTAAACGTTAATCTTAGTTAAAAAAAAAAAATGATACCACCAGAAATTACACAGTTACTTCATCTTCTAAGCCTGATACCCACTAAATCCATAAGTTTCTTACTAATGACCGGCAATTGTTGGTTGCCTCTGCAATCCCCACATCCCTTCTTGTGTCTCAATGCCCCAAATTTGGACCTGCGTGGAGTTCCCAAGGGTGACTACTCTTGTGGCTGTAGAGGTGAATCAAGTAACCTATATTTCTAGTTTGGTTTCTGTTGTTGTCATAAATACCACATCCAAAAGCAATTTGGGGGAAAAGGGGCTTATTTGGCTTAAATGTCCTCATCCTAGTCCATCATTGACGGAGCAAGGGTAGAAGCTCAAGTAGGAGGTGAGGTAGAAGTCACGAGGAAAGCTGCTTACTGACTGATTTTCATGGTTCGCTCAGCCTGCTGAGTTATACAACCCAGAGTCACCTGCCCAGAGGTGGGCTGGCCTTTCCCACATCAATCATCAGTCAATAAAATGTTCCACGGATATGCCTAGAGGCCAATCTGATGGAGGCAGTTCTCAATTGAAGTTCATTCTTCTCATCCAAGTCTTGTTTGTGTAAAGTTGACAAAGAAAAACTAGCAATGAAGTTCACTCTTTGCTATCCATAGCAGTTGCTTAAGTGGCTAGATTTAGGGTGAACCAGAGATTCCTCTGCTCAACTTAATATGACAGTGCTAGGAGAAAGGCTGCATGAATTGAGTGGAGGCAGTGGCTGCCTTGTTCTGTCATAATTCTTCAAGGATGTCTGTGCAACAATCAGCTGAGGAGGAAAAGATAGTCTGGAAAAAAGAAAAATGTTTAATTTTTATTTTTAAATTTTTTTATTATACAATTTTTTATACAATGTATTTTGAATATATTCTTTCCATTTCTTCAGCTTCTTCAGGATTTCCCCTACCTTCCTACCCACCCATCTTCATACACCATCATATCCAGTTTTAGGTCAGTGCTGAGAATCAAACCCAGGGCTTTGTGGATGCTATGTAAGTACTCTAAGAGATATACTCTCAGGCCTAAATTATAGTATTTTAACATGAACCAGAAAAAAGTTAAACTACATTTTTTTTCTTTTTCTTGAGTATAAAACTCAAGATGAGAATAAAATGAAATTATATTTAAGAACAAGTTTATAAAAGGAAAGATTGGAATACAATGTGATAATAGATTTAGAAAAAAAGTATTCATTCATTCAGCAAACTAGCTATGCTAATAATATGCCAGACTCTAGGTTATAAGGATCAATAACTCACAGCACAGCCTGATCTGCTTTAGAAACAGATTAAAGAAATATATATTGAATCTCCACAAACATCACTTCACACACTAATCTCCCAAGGCCTTCTTTGAAGTCTCCTGGCATGGACTGGAAACCATCACTTTTATTGTGTGCATGTCAGTTTAATATTCTCTTGGCTATTTCTTTTTCTACCTTTCAGTTGAGTTTAAACAATCAGGAGCAAAGGCTTTTTTACCTAATCGCCCTCAAGACAAAAATAGCATCTCCCTTGGGAGTGATGGTCAATCCATGCTTAACACAAGTTGTGAAAGATTCAGGTTCTCCAGATGGGGGGGTTGCCTCCTGTAGCACAACTTGTCCCAGCTGGAGTTACCCAGCCTCCTCAGAAACACTACTAGGTATAAAGAAAGGGCACATAAAGTACTAGCCTTTGCTGTTGCTGTGACCAGTGAACGGTGCAAATCCGACTCAGCGGTTTTATGCCTTCAGCTAACACCCCTGAACACAGGCAGGTTAACTAGTCAGCCATCAGTAAGTAATAAGATTTCAGAGTCTTCAGCTCTCAATAACTGGTGTACTGCCATAGAAGCCCCTGGCAGCCACCTGGGATTAGAAAACAAGTTGGCCTAACATGAAGTCAACGCAGAATCAAAGCAAAATGATGGGAAGTTCATGGTGTTTCCAGGATTTCAGACATATGAGCCAGTATATCTCCTTTTTTGATTAAGTAGCTCAGAATACTGAAATCAAAGGTATTCTTGATACTTGTTGTGGAATTATAATTTTTAGATCAAAAATATGTGACTTAAACACAGCTCAAACTAACTTTGGACTAGTCACATGTTCCTCTGGCTGAATATCAATGCAACAGGACTGTGGATTTAAAGGTCATTGGCTAAGCGGAGTGTTTGGCAGAAGGAGTGTGTAAACAAGGTCATGTCTGTAGCAGCACATACAAGAGGAAGTTAGTAAAACCTTTTGGTGTTCTAGGATGTGAAAAGAAAGATGTTGACATATCTGGGAAATGAGCTTTGCTATCTGGTTTTCAGTTGTCTCATGGACCTGATGGGTGGATTAAAAAACAATAATAATACTAAAAATAAAATCTTTACAGATCCAAGAATTCCTAGGCTCACCACAAGAACTGAGTGGCTATCGAAGGATGAGGACTTTAAACTCTAGAGTGGGAGAACAGTCTGGAGATTGTGTTTAACCACAATGGTTGAGTGAATCACTATTATTTAGTAAGACCTCAGTAAAAAGGGAGAGAGTGCTGTTCCAAAAGGTTTCGATTTGCAAATCCAAAGAATCAATGTGGAGAGTAGCACACTGAGAGGCCATGAAAACTCTTGGGCCTTCCTTAGCATCTTGGCTTTTGCATTTCTTACATCTAGCTGCCGCAGGGTTGTTTCCTTTATAAGGAACTGGAGAACCAAAGTGAAGTGCATGGGAGAGTTCTGAGGCACACAGTGTTGTTGAGATGAGAGGACAGGTGTGTGGACATCCTACATGTAAGCCAGCTGGCTGTGCATGCAAGTTACCACCTGGAATTATGATTGGTGTCTGAAGTCTTGTGGGACTTCAATCTTTAGGTTTATACTAACTCGAGGATGTACCTTTTTGAACAGAGCTCAATCCAGGACACCTAGTTGATATATCTAGCAAGGCTTACTCAGTGCACCAGCTGTTAGGTACACACACATATCCCTGTCTCTAAAGTGAGTTCTCATTTGAAGGATCATTTGCTGAGTCCTGCCATTCACCACTGAACTCCTCCTCCTTTATTTTCTCAAAACACTGCATACCCCACATGCCCCCAAAGTAAGTGTGTCCTGTCCCCAGCTTTCCCAGTAGATTCCCTTTTTCTTTCAGTTTTTGCCTAGAGGAAGGAGGTCCAACCTGCTCAGATATAGAGTTCCACCTCTCCATGCTTTCTTGCCATTAACCAAGTTGCATGCTTTTATTTCCCCTCCCAATTATCACTTTAGACCAAGAAAGGAAAATTTTTACATGCTGTAGAAGTTCAGATTGTACAAAGAATAGCATGTTAGTTATTTATATTATACTGTGTCATCGTGAGTCTGGGGAAAGGAACATGTAGAAATTGTTCAATTCTTTATCCAGTTAAATACTTTAAGTTAGAGGCTATAAGAAGTGGAAAACTAGTGGATAATTTTAACCAGGGAATGAGATCAGACAATGTCTAGCAACAAAGAACGTGTAATACATAAGTAATTCCTTCATGGGTTAATATAGGCTGAACAGTAATTGACTGTCTTCTTTATATTGTCTTTAACATGATGCAAGATGTGGCTAGAACTCATTCATACTCCAAATTACACCTACAGGTAGAGTGCGGTAAATCTATATATCTATGACCCGAGGGCTTAAACATTTTGTAATTTTTCATGCTTTAAACTATTTCAAAAACATAATGAAGATCTTGCAGCTGGGGCCCATGACTAAAACTCAGTTACACTCTATATACTCTTCTTACATAGTCTGAGGTAACTCTGCAGAAAACAATTAGTGTATTCACACTTGACTGCCTTTGCCCCCTGAGGTTAGGTGTGGAATTTTCCACATGTGGAGTAATGTCAGTTCTCAAAAAGGTTAAAATTTTAGGAGATTTCAGAAACCCACAGCAGAGATGTTTGACTTGTATATGACAGCGATTCTTAAATATGTCTCTTTTAAACTCCTCTTCTGAGTTCCAATCCAACTTCACTGAAACATGAGCCTCAATAAAGATCTTTATTTGCAAAATAGTGATGTAACGTTACAGTATAAGTAGCATAGCTAGAGTCCAATAATTAGATTCCCTGGCCTCCAGCCAAAGAGTTCCCCACACAAGAATCCTAGGCAGTGTGCATCTCAAAATCTATCTGTTTATCTCCATCCAGTCTAGGCTTTAAAAGTTACTCTCAGGACAACAGACAACTTTCTAGTTGGCTCTTATGTTTCCATCACCATCCTTTTTCTAATAAATCATAGGATTTGTACTTTTTAAGCACATGTTTAAGCAAAGTAGATTTTACTTAAGATTTATCAGTGGCCACCAAATGCATTTGGGAGACTCTTCAAAATTTGAATATACTACATGACCTCTTCTTCTACTTTGTGTGCGCATGCCTCTGCTTTTCTTCCTGGACATCAGCCTCCAAGTAGTATTGCTAAGGAGTTGCTAAGTCTTCTTAAGTGCTGTCTTGGTATTCTGGATGATCTTCCCATCATTACTCATCTACTCTCTCTCTCTCTCTCTCTCTCTCTCTATCACTTTTTTTAAAACATTTATTGCATTATGATGAGAAAAGTTACATGATTTCAATTTATCTGAATTTGTTAATATTTAAAAACATATTTTAAGTAAATAGAATTAAATCACATTCTTGTCTCCCTTTTGTACCCCCACTCCTCCCAGAGACCCCCTTCAAAACCCACAATATCTTTTTTGTTATATTCTTAAAATTTACAAAATATTATAACAATAAAAATAAGTATTATAAACATTGTTTGATATAAAACAACAATCAGTTTAACAGACTTATGTAGATGCTCATCTACAGCAATAGTGAAAATACATTTTTCTCAATATAAATTTTAAATAACTCCAAACATATTAACTGTATACTTCAAAATAATATATCACTACTAGTATTTTCTTAAATGAACATAAATATATAGTCTTTTTGTTTGTTTTGTATTTAGTAGAGTTTAAAATCTTGGTTCTTACTGTGGTACAAGCCCAAAATAAGAACAATTTTTAGACATTGGATTTCATTGTAATAAGGCTGTACTTCAATGACCCTCACATCACCAAAGGATTTTACCTCCATCGTAGCTAAGCCGAGAGTTGGTAGTTCTGCTGCTCTAAGAAATGAATTGTAGACTCGATTTTTGGATACAGACTTCCTACTATGGTCAAAGCTATTTGACTTGAGTGAGTGACTTTATTCTCAGCCTACGGAGAACAGGTTACATTCATTTAAGAAATGGTGTAGGTATTAAGATGGTCTATACATAAAATAATTCACCAAGTGTTTCAATGAACAATGGTTCTGCTTAGAGGGTGGCACAGACATTAGGTGAGGGCAAGAATTTGGTTCATTAGCTGTGTTAATTTGGAAAAGCATTCATCTCAGAGAAAGAATAACTTATAAAGTTCTCTTCTTCAAACTTGATACAAGAGTTACAAACATCAAGCAAAGCATTCAGTCTCACTCTTTGTTGTTCTCTTACAAGCAACCTCCCTAGTTAATCGTCTATGTCTTTTTAGGTATATAAATATTTTTGAAATATATAAGCTGTTCTGAAAACTATAGTATACTGTAAAGACATGAAATAATACTACTAATAGAGAGACTGAGATAGGAGAAGCAAGATTTCAAGACCCTTATGTTCAAGACACAGCCAGACACCGTCACAAACAAACAAGCTGACAGTGTATATAGATTGTACAATGTTGGATCTATTTCTCCAATTACTAAATTAGAGAGACCATTGGATGACAATTAACAAATTTCTAATTCCTCATATTATTGGATTTCAATCGATTAGGATATGTTGGTCATATTAATTTTCATATTAATATATTAAGAAAAAGTAATTGTCACTTCCTGTTGCTTTTGTTTTAAGAGGTGGAATTAGGTTTGTGTGGATTTGTTGAAAGATTACCTTTTTGCTTCTTCTAGGGTGTAGTTTTGCTTCTTATGTTGATGTTATCCATCTATTATCCTTTGTAGGGCTGGATTTGTGGAATGATATTGTGTAAATTTTGTTTTGTCATGGAATATCTTGTTTTCTCCATCTGTGGTAATTGAGAGTTTTGCTGGGTATAGTAGCCTGGGCTGGCATTTGTGTTCTTGTAGGGTCTGTATGGCATCTGCCCAGGATCTAGCTTTCATAGTCTCTGGTGAGAAATCTGCCATAATTCTGATAGGCCTGCCTTTATATGTTACTTGACTTTTTTCTCTTCCGGTCTGTTTGGGTTGGTGTCCTGAGCAGACCTTGTGCGCAAGCTCTGCAGCCAGTCCCACAACACACAGAGAAAGCCCCACTCCCAGGTGATCTAACAAGCCCAGGATCACAGGATCCCAACATCACAGGATCACAGAGACAGCTTGATCACAGGAAGGACAGGCTCCAATCAGATTTAACAAGGGCAAGTAGCACTAGAGATAACCTAATGGTGGGTGGCAAGCGTAAGAAAATAAACAACACAAACCAAGGTCACTTGGCATCATCAGAACCCAATTCTCCCACCACAATCACTTTTTAAATGGTAGGGTCTCATGATATAGCCCTACATGTCTTGGACTGTCTTTGAACTCACTATGTTCGCTAGCTTGGCCTTGCACTCACAAAGATCTGTCCATCTTTTCCCCAAGTACTGGGATCAAAAAAAAAAAAAAGTATCATTACATGCAGTAACAATTAAAAATAAACTAATGTAGATCAATGAAGAATAAAAGAAATAAAATACACACAACTCAGCATGAAATGACCACAGTAACCAATATCAGATAGCAACTGATTCAGTTGCTATAAAGAGTATTTAACTGAGTAAAGAATCAGACAATTTTTGCAGGTTTCTTGCTTGTCGTTTTCCCAGACTCATTATGACAGGCTATAAATACTCAACATACAATTGTTTGTATAATCTGAACTTCTATAACATGTAAACAAATGCCCATTTTGGATAGGTAATGCATATGCAATTCCTTTATGGCTTAATACAGGCTGAGCAGTAACTGACTGTCTTCTTCATATTGTCTTTAGCATGATGCAGTGACAATATTATGAAATGCCCAGAGAATAAAGAACCAAGGAATCACTATAAACGACAGTGTAGGTAGTTTACATTCAGTCTAATTGTGTCACCTTCAAAAAATAAGCTTATCTTTAAACCAAGACTATAAAGATTTCAGTTTAATGTAAATTTTAGCTGCATATAGTAAAAAACTGTTACTTTGTGTACCTCTCTTTATCTTACAGAGCAGGTAAAATTTACACTGTGCAAGAAGCAGCAGGGATGAAAGCTAAGAAGAGTAAGAGAGGCAGGTTATTAAAAGTACAGTATTAGCATTGTGTATAAAAGATAAAGGAATGAAAAAAGTACCCTGCTCAATATCACAAAACCCAGAAATTACACAGAAATGCATAATGTGGGGCACTTATGATTCACACATCAGCTCTTTGGCCCTTTCTTTATACTTAGACTTTTGCTGCAAACATTTATAATTCACAATTAATCCACACTGCTGTGTAAGCAAAACCACAGATTGCTACTGAGATCTATATTGGAAAAGTAGAGGGAATCAAAATACTTCAGTTTTGAACTTTTATTCTTCTTAAAGTACTCTGAAAAAAAATTCTCTAGGGATGTTTTTATACAACTATTTTCATGAAAGTGACAAATGACAAATGTATATGTTTTCCAAGAATCATTAAATTATTTTGACTCTGCATTCTTTTCTCTGAAAATTTCATGCAAAATAAATGACATTGTCACAGAGAAGACTGTATTCTGGTATATGCTGGGCTGCATGCTGGATGCCAGGCACTCAGCAGTGGGGAACAAAAGGATGGGAAAGAAGGACTCGTGTCCTGCCAGAGGTCTGGTACTCTGGGCAGTATCGTGGGTGTCTGTCTGCGTGCCTCACTCTGCTGGGTGGGCATCTGGATCCCAGTCAGCAGAGAGTGGGGGGACAGCTGTGGGGGGGGGTGTTTCCTGGGCCTCACAGAGGCCAAGACATAAGTTCTTGTTCCTTGGCATCACAGGTGACACTGGACACTGCTGAGGAGCTGAGAATGAATTGGAATCTCTAGAGCAGCTTAGTCCAGGGCGAAGGGAGAGAGGGGGCAGGGAAGGGAAGCAGTGGTGCGCACCTGGTCCAGTCTCGCAGCTGCAAACGCTGGGCCAACGTGATGAGTCTAGATAAAGGTGGCAATTCATGGTCTTAAAGTGTTTTATTGTAGAAAAGAGAGAGAGAGAAAAGGTAGAGAAGTAGAGGCTGACCTCGGCACGTGGAAAGAGGGAGAAGGGAGAGTTAAGACAAGAGTAAGAGGTTAGAGAGGAAGGAGAGAAAAGGGAGCAAGGGGAGGGGGAAAACTGCCTCTTATATGGTGGGCTGGGCTACCTGTCTGTGGGGCGGGGCATACCTGGCTGTGGTCAGTTCACTGAGGGTGGAGTCCAGCCAGTATACTGGGAGCTTGGGACATTGTCTAGCCACAGGATACTGGAGTGAGTGCTCATGGGGTCTGTCATCTATGTTTGGGGTATGACTTTTACTGTTCAGTCTCTTGTAGAACCTCCTCCTGGGTCTCTGGAAGCAAGCCTTGCTCAACCAAAAACATAGACTGCTTTTCATGGCCCAACAGGTATATATACTGCTGTCACAAACTCTTGATCCTTTTTGGTGAATAAATGTTATAGCCCCAAATCAAACAAAAAATATACTTTGCAAAATAGGAAATTCAAATAGAAGCCAATGTTTTAGTTAAGGTTTTATTGCTGTGAAGAGACACCATGGTCAATATAATTCTTATAAGGGAAACATTTAATTGGGTCTGGATTACAGTTTTAGAGGTTCAGTTTATTTTCATCATGGCAAGAAGCATAACAGCATGCAGGCAGACATGGTGCTGGAGAAGGAGCTGAGATTTCGAAGACTTAATCCCCAGGTAGCAAGGAGAGACTGTGTACTACACTGAAGTTTGCGCATGTGAGACCTTAAAGTCTGTCTCCACAGTGACATACTTCCCCCAACAAGGTCACACCTCCTAATAGGACCACTTCCTATGGACCAAGCATTCAAACACATGAGTCTACAGGGTCCATACCTATTCAAACCACTTTAATCAATATACAGAATTAAATTAGGGTTCACTGGCTATAATAGTGTAAAATTTAAAAAACCAAGGTGTTGTTTTTCTTTTACTCAGAGACGAAATTAAATTATAGTATTTTATATTTTTTGGTTTTCTAACAGTTGTATAATTGTTTTATAATTCTTTAGTAAAAATTAATTTAGCTTTGCTTGAAGAACACAAAATATTTTTAGTCTTTAAATTAGTGAGTCACTTTTAGTAAAATTTTGCTAAAAATGGAGTAATCAAACTATTGATAACAATAAATAATGTAGCACTAAAGACATCTAAGAAACAATGAGAATTGTTATTGGTTATTATGAAGCTTGAATGGACAGAATGTTGACAATTACATATTGTGGGTAAAAAAATGGTGCAATGTATCAATGTACTTTTTGAAGTATACTCATAGAGGTAGGAAATAAGGTATAACATTAAGAAGGGAAGCTTATTTGTATCTCTTTATTGTCCATTTTCTTTATGTTATTCAAGTATTATAACAAAGGTTAACTAAACAAGTCTTTTAATTTTAAAGATAATGTTTACTTATATAGCCCAGGCTAACCTCCAACTCATGATTCTCCTGCATCAAACAATTCAGGGTTAGAAACACAAGTATGTGCTACCATATATGGCTCCTAGTATAATTAAAAGGCATAAACTGAAAAGTACCAGTCTCATTTTCATTGTCTTCCTCAGTCTACTTCCATCATCTCCTTGACTCTTATGTCAGGCGTCCCAACCTGTGTGTTGAACTCCAAACATAAGAAGAGCCTTTGGAGAGAGCCAATGGCAATGAACTAATTTGGTTGAATGAGCAAAGCAGTCTTGTTTGAAACTTTTCTAATTTGATCCATCTAGGAAGTGATACATTCTAGTTAAAGAAATTTGATGCTTTTCTTAGACTCTCCATAAAATGACTAATAATTTGGATGTTGGAATTAGATAAAATCAGTTAATTAGAGATTTTCTCATTAAGTTTTTGGCTTTATTTTTATTTTTTAAATATAGACAAATTAACTTTTCTTTTTTTTAAGATATATTTTTATTTATTTCATGTATATGAGTACAGTGTAACTGTCTTCAGACACAACAGAAGAGGGAATCAGGACTCATTACAGATGGTTGTGAGCTACCATGTAGTTGCTGGGAATTGAACTCAGGATCTTTGAGAGAGCAGTCAGTGCTCTTAACTACCGAACCATCCCACCAGCCCCAACTTTTCATTTCTTAACATGAAGAATTACCAATCAGAATTACACCATACTTCTCAACAGAGATTCTAAAAGCCAGAAGATCTTGGACAGATGTCATGCAGACCATAAGGTAACACAAATACCAGCCCAGGCTACTTTACCCAGAAAAACTCTCAATCACCATAGATGGAGAAACTAATATGTTCCATGACAAAACCAAAATTAAACAGTATCTTTCCACTAATTCAGTCCTACAAAGAATAGAAGGGAAACTCCCACCCAAGAAGGACCCAAGAAAAACCAAGAAATTAATCATCTTACAACAAATCTAAAAGAAGAGAATCATACAAATATAATACCTCTAACAACAAAAATAACAGAAACTAACAATCATTGGTTCTTAATATCTCTAAACATCAATGGACTCAATTCCTCAATAAAAAGACAAAGGCTAACAGATTGGATTCATAAACAGGACCCAGCATTTTCCTGCATACAGGAAACAGACCTCAGTGACAAAGATAGATACTATCTCAGACTGAAAGGTTGGAAAAAAATTCCAAGTAAATGGTCCCAAGAAACAAGTTGGAATAGCCATTCTAATATCCAGTAAAATAGACTTTCAACCAAATATTATCAGAAAAGGTAGAAAAGTGTATTCTCCTAGATCTTCAAAGTTACACCTTGCCTTTGTGTTATTTGTTTTGAATTTCCTGCAGACTGACATCAAAGGTCAGTCCACTGCAGACCAACACTGGCATCCTAACACTTCAAATTCGTATGCCATGGTGAAATGGAGAGATCCACTCACCAACACATGGAATGGCCCAGATCCTGTTTTGGTTTGGGTCAGAGATTCTGTGTGTATTTTTTCTCAGAAGGGGGATGGAGCGTGTTGGCTTCCTGAAAGATTGATACACCAGGTGGACTCATGTCCACAGCCCTCCTAGTAAATGTGCTTTAATGCACTGCTTTTTTCTTTTTTCTTTTGTTTTTGAGCTGATAGCTTTTTCTGTTACTCTGGAAATGCTTCTGCCCACTTAATTCAAAAATTTGCTCTCTCCAGAAGCTAAATAAACAATTCAAATTCACTTGCTCATGCCTGGAGCTACGGTTTGTTTACTCCTGCAGTTTTTAGCCCTCTCATTCTAATAGATTGGGAAAAGATCTTTACCAATACATCCAGTAGAAGACTGGTATCCAAAATATACAAGAACTCAAGAAATTAGACTACAGAAAACCAAACAACCCTATTAAAACACGGTATATAGAGCTAAACAAAGAATTCTCAACTGAGGAATCTTGAATGGCAGTCAAGCACCTAAAGAAATGTTCAACATCCTTAGTCATCAGGAAAATGTAAATCAAAATGACACTGAGATTGCACCTCACGCCAATCAGAGTAGTTAAGATCAAAAACTCAGGCAACAGCAGGTGCTGGAGACAATGTGGAGAAAGAGGAACCCTCCTCTATTGCTGGTGGAACTTTAAGCTGGTACAACCACTTTGGAAATCAATCTGGCAGTTCCTCAGAAAACTGGAAATAGTTCTACCTGAAGACACAGCTGTACCACTACTGAGCATATATCCAAAAGATTCTCTAACATATAACAAAGACGAGTGCTCAACTTTGTTCATAGCAGCCTTATTTATAGTAGCCAGAAGCTGGAAACAACCCAGATGTCCCTCAACAGAAGAATGGATTCAGAAAATGTGGTACAATTACACAATGGAATACTATTCAGCTAATTCAGCTACTAAAAATGATGACTTCATGAATTTTGCAGGCAAATGCATGGAACTAGAAAATATTATTCTGATTGAGGTAACTCAGACTCAAAAGGACATACATAGTATGTACTCATTGATTAGTGGATATTACCCAAAAGCTCTGATACCCATGTTACAACTCATAGACCATAAGAAGCTTAACAAGAAGGAAGGTCAAAGTGTGGAATCCCACTTAGAAGAGGGAACAAAATAGTCAAAGATGGAGGGAGGGACCTGGGTGGGAAAGGGGAGGGGGAGGGAAAAAAGGGGTCAGGAAAGGATATGAGAAGAGGCAGAAGAGAAGTTCAGAGGGACAAGAGAATGAATAGAATATGTAGCAGTGGGGAGTAGGGATTGGGACTAGAAAGTCCCAGAGGACAGGGGTGCAAGAGGGTCCCGGGACCCAGTAGGGATGACATTAGCCAAAATACTCAACAGAGGGGAGATAGAACTTGAAGAGACCACCTCCAGTAGATAAACGTGCCCCACAGTTGAGGGATGGGGCCATCCACCCATCTCAAAATTTTTAACCTAGAATTGCTCGTGTCTAATGGAAATGTAGAGACAAAAAATGGAGCAAAGACTGAAGGAAAGGCCATGAAGAGACAGTCACATCTTGGCCCCCATTCCATCCACAGACAGCAAACCCCAACACTATTGCTGATGCCAAGAAGTCCAGACACTATTGCTGGTATAGCTGTCCTGTGAGAGGCTCTGCCAGCACCTAACTAAGACAGATGCAGATACTTACAGCCAACCATTGGTGTGAGCCAGGGGACCCCAATGGAAGAGTTAGGGGAAGGACTGAAGGAGCTGAAGGGGATTACAACCTGATAGGAAGAACAACAATATCAACTAACCAGACTCTTCTGATCTCTCAGGGATTAAACTACAAACCAAAGAGTATACACGAGTTGGTCTATGACTCTCACTACAAATGTAGCAGAGGACTGCCTTATCTGGCATCAATGGGAGGGGAGATGGATGGTCCTGTGGAGGCTTGTTGCCCTGGAAAAGGGAGAGTCTAGAGGGGTGAGGCTAGAGTGGGGGGGGGGTGGAGAAGCACCCTATTAGAGGCAAAGAGGAGGGGTAGTGGGGTGGCAGGTTTATGAAGAGAAGACCAAGAATGAGGACAACATTTAAAATGTTAATAAATAAAATAATTAATAAAATAAAACCCCAACAGTCCAATTTGAAGACTCAAAAGAAAATCTTTATAAGTATAATGAATCACACATACAATAGAATATCAGGACTGATGAAATAATGAAGGAATATAATTAAGAAAAACATTGGAAAGAGACATGCAGAAAAATGTAGACAGTATGAGAAAAGAAACCTCCAAATCATAGGTATTGATGAGGAAAAAGTATTCCAAGTCAATGATGTAGACCATATCCTCAACAAGATCATTGAAGAAAAATTCTCCAAACTTAAAAAAAATTCACACCCACACAGATTTAAGAACCACAAAGAACACCTAAAAACACCAGAAAGTGCAATTTTCCCAGCATATCTCACTTAATACACTAAGAATACAGAATAAAGGAAGTGCTTTGAAAACTGAAAGTAAAAAATTCAACACACACACACACACACACACAGGAGAAGCATCATGAATAATAGCTGATTTATCAGTGGAAAGGATGAAAGCCAGAAGAATTTGGAGCATGCATCCTAAATATTAAAAGATTATAGTGTCCAACATAGTGTAATATTGCAAAATAGCCACCATAATTGAGGGAAAAAGAAAGGCTTTTCATGATATAAAGACTAACATTTTTATATTAAATGAATCAAACATAAAGAAAATATGGCAAGCAATATTTTTGGCTGGAGAGTTAAGGGCATAGCCAAGACTATGGAAAGAACTATAAGCTAACTTTAACACTGAGCATGTGAAGCCCTTTTTTAAGTTCTTGGTCAGAATTGTCTATGAGACTCAAGAAATGTAACAGGCTATTGCTATTGGTCTTGATTGTCCTTGAGAGGTGACAGTTCTCTGTTGCTGAAGACATCATGCATGCACTTTAGACATAGGCCCTTGAACTAGAGTTGATCTGTATGCTTCCTCTAAGAGGACTAGACTTTTTTGGTGTTATCTGAAGTGCCATGCAAGCCTCCTAAGAGGAAGGCAACAGTTCTACTGAGCCATGATACCTATGAACCACAATGACAACCTATGTACCACAACAATGACCAGCATGGTAAGAAAAACCTAAAGGTGTATTAGTGGCACATAATGCCATGACTGTAACCAATGCCTCTCTCAATGGAGCTAAGAATAACCACTAAACAAAAGTAACTGGTAATGAAAACCTAGTCAACTATCAAGGGCTAGTGAGATCATGGATTTAGAGGAGAACCTAAAACATCCACTACACTAAACCAGCACAATGCTTAACTACATTCTAAATATTTGTCATTATACCCACAGATAAGTGTATTCCTAACACCTCACCAAAAATCTTCTCTTTGCAACAGATAAAGACCATTACAGAAAACCACAACCAAACAAAATGCAGAATTGTATAGCCCATTCCTAACTGATATATCTACAATATATCTTTGGTATATAAGATTCAATGGTGAAGTGGTGTCAGAAAGATTTTAAGAACCAGAGGAATAAGGAGTTTGCTTTGAGATTGTCTTAGAAATCCTTACTGTTATTTAACTCTCCTAAAGGAGACTCTTTAATGTCAGAAGCTATACCCATAAAGTCTCACCAACATGACAGACAAAACATGAATTAAACAGGGACAATAAGAGACTTGCTAAAGTGGATGAGGAGAGAACCCCCAAGAGGCCTCAACACTACACAAAAAAGCTGCAAGCAATTGGAGCAGGAGTCATGGTCTTCCTGAGGGAGGAGCTTACTGATTATTTATCCAATACCAAATGGTCAGCCCTGAAAACATACATACAAATAACAGTATATAGACTGATTATATAATATATAATGTATAATGTATTATATATTATATAACATATATAATATATAATATATATGCGTATAATATATACGCTGTAGGAGTAACCAAACTTTGCTCTGGGCGTGAGCAAGCAAATTTGATTTAAGCGGGCATTTCCAGAGTGACAGAAAAAGCTGTCAGTTCAAAAACAAAAGAAAAAAGAAGAAAGACTTTTCAGGAGTGTGTTTAAGCACACTTACTAAGAAGGCTGTGGACCTGCATCCACTTGACGGACCAATCTTTCAGGCAGCCACCGTGCTCCATCTTCCCTCTGAGAAAAAATACACATGGACCCTCTGCCCCAAACCAAAACAAGATCTGGGCTGTTTCAGGTATTAGTGAGTAGATCTCTCCATGTCACCATGGCATACGAATTTGAAGTGTTAGGATGCCAGGGTCGGTCCACAGCAGACTGACCTTTAATGTCAGTCTGCAGGAAGTTCAAAACAAATAACTCAAAAGCAAGGTGTGGTTTTGAAGATCTAGGAGGATACAAATTCCCTCCTTTAGTTTTCAAAAGCCAATTTTTAAGAGTGTGGTGTGCATGTTCAACAATTATATATATATATACATATATATGTATATATATGTATATATATATATATATATATATACAGACAGACACACATGCACATGCTTTCACATATATACATGCATGTATGTAACTAATTAATAAGATTAGAGGTCATGAATTTGATTTAGAGCAGGAAGAGCTATATGTGGATGTTTGAAATAAGAGAAAGGAAGGGGGAAATGATGTAATTATTATTATTATCTCAAAAGAGAACGAATTAATATAAAAAGTTCAAGCTTAATCCCATTTCCACAAAGGCAGCTCTAATCAGTTTAAAAACTAGTTTATCCTACTTAGTTGAAACACTTCATTTCATTGTATAATATCTTGTACTCATAGGACACAAAGCCTGGGAACTTCATTTCCCTATATTTCCTACAGTGAGAACCTGGGTAATTAATTATGCTGAGAAAATTTCCATGAAATTTGGAAGGTGAGGGAAAGAGAAGAATTCTTTGGGATTTCTAACAGCCCCTGGGGCTGACTGAAGGAAGAAAGGTTAGGGGTAGATTATATTCTTACGTCTTTGAGGGTATTTATCACCAACCTCCTTGAAACCACAGCCACCATCACAACCACACGAAAACATCAGCCAGACTAAACATGCCTTTGCTATTTAAGACTCTGAAGAATCCATGAGTCACTCAATTTTCAGGAATGGGAGGCAGGTTGGATAGATTAGGTAAGACATCCCTCTCTACACACTTCCAGGGAGTAACGAGGAGATTCTCAGAAAGTGATGGCTGTGGCTAGAGAAAACAGAGAACAGGTTTGTTTACCTAAGCATCTAGGGTTAACCAAAAGCTCCATGTTCTTCTGTGCTGTGCATGTGTATGTGCTGGAGTGCAAGCAGGACTCAACTGTGCTTGCTTTCACTGTCCTTCTGAATATGGCTGTATGTCCAGAAGGGGAAGGAAATTTAATTTCACATTCTTAGACTGAAGGAACAGCCATGTCTAGGCCAAGAAGAAATATTTATGCATACCCAAGTATGCTAGAGTATGAGCTACTTGTAGTGACTGATTCTTCGGAAATTAACCCTTGTGGGTGTGGAGGAGGGCTGAGTGTGGGTTTTCATGAAAGAAGGAATGAGAAAAAACATTATTTGGTGAATATAAAGGTAAGCTATGCCAATAACAATGTTCTTTATCACCCAACTCTCATTTAATTTCATTGGCATAGAGAAGAGTGATAATTCGCAGTCTCACATGGTTACTACTGGACTTCTAGAACATTACTAAAGGGACAAATGTCAGTTCTGTGCTGAGACAGGAAAGTGCCTGTAAACTCTGCATAGATTTTTCTCTCTTCTTTTTCACCTTGATGGCACAGTTGAAAGATGGTGACAGTTTGTGAAGTGAACAAACCTCATGCTTAAAGATTTGTTGCCTAGGACTTAGAACCCACCTGCACCAGGCTGTGAAAAGACCAAGATATAAATCTAAAAAATGTCCTGTGATATCATAGGGGTGTTTATTAGCCCTTGTTTAGGCGTTGGTCCTATCTGAAGAGAGTGTAAGGGAAAACTGGACCAAAGGGAGTAATGAGACATTTAGCATCAGGGAACAATCAAAGCACCTAGCTGAGTTGTTTACATACCAACAGAATATTGTATCCAAAGGTAGCACAGAGAAGAGAAAATCCAGTCAAATCAACTGAGTGATTCTCACTGGCTTGTTCTCTCTGGCTTATCCAGTTTGCTTTCTTATATATTTTATGACTACCTTCCTAGGGATAGCACCATCCACAGTTGACTCAGACCTTCCACCTCAACAATGAATCAAGGAAATAACCCACAGATTTGTCTACAGGCCAACCTGACAGAGGCATTTTCTCGATTGAGGAACTTCATCTCTAATGACTCCAGTTTATGTTAATTTGCCCAAACCTAACCAACACACTGAAAAAGTGTGAGGATAGGAGTTTGGAACCTCCTATTTTGTACAAATGCCAAATGGGCATAGTGGCCTACTTGTAGTCCCAACACATGAGAGGTGGAGATAGGATAACTGAACATGATGGCTACCAAGAATAGCTAACAGGATAAGCTCTGATTCAAGTGAGAGACCTTCCATTAGTATGTAAGGTGGGAAACAATCAACCAAGATACTTGATATCAATCTCTGGGTAGTTATATGAATGTTGACCTTGTGTATGTGCATATACATCTGCATGCACATGCATACACAATTATCCCCACATGAAAATAATATACACCATAAACAGACATATGAAAAAAAGAGAGAAATAGGTGATTCTTATGATTTTTATCAAGACCAGAAAAGAAAAAAGGAAAAAAGAAGTAGAAGAAAGAAGAATTTCATAGAATGGTAGCCTACCACCTAAATCATTTAGCTGCCTCAGTATAATATTACAAATGAGAAATTTTATAACTAAGGTAAGATGTAGCTTTTAAAAATTAGAACAGAGACAGGCAAGATGGCTTAGTGGGTAAAGGTGCTTGCCACTAAGTCTGATCCCCTGGATCCACATGGTAAAAAGAGATACTTAATTCCCCAAAGTTGACCTCTGTAAGATCACTATGACACAGTGTCCCACCCCAAAAATAAATACATAAATGCAGTAAAAATATTCCTTTAAAATTTTCACACTAATTTACTGTGTATCATGATGTGCATGTGGAGGTCAGAGAACAACTTGCAAGAATCCCTTTTCTGCTTCAACTGGGTGAGTTCCAGGGATTGAATTTAGATCATAGGCTTACAGGCTAAACCCATTGAGCCATCTTGCTGGTGCACCCTCCCCCAAGTTTCATTGAAAAGTGTTGAATTGTGGCTTTTAAAAACAATTAGAGAAGTACCCGCCCTGGCCAAGGTAGCCTGTGGTAGCTAGAATTAAGATACTCACAGATCTGGTACAGGTGCCACTAAAGCGGACTAGTGTGTGATGGAAAGATGGGAATGTTGGAATATGAAGTGGAGAGATAGAAGAAAAGGCAAAGCCAAGGGCTTCATATACTGTGGAAAAAGAACTGGAGACTGGATGGCAATAAGGAATAGGCAGATATGAAGACGCAATAGTGAGGTCCTGACCCCAGCTGCTGCCAAGGGCCATGTCTGGGTCCATGGTCCTGTTGGAGTTGGAGAGTGTCGATATCTGTGGCCTGAATTACCACAAAAAGTCAATAGGATATGTGTGGTATGAGCTGCCACTTGCAACTACATCAATACTGAGAGTCAGTCATGCTGTCATGGCGGGACATGATGATTTAAGTGGCCTGTGTTGCCACCTGAGGTCATGGGGACATCTGGGCCTATATTGCCAGGGTTTGGAGGATGAATGTCTGGGTCTGTGGTCCTATGACAGCAGGAGCTTTTGTTGATATCACAGGGTACTGTTACCACCAAAGATCATTCAGATGTCTCTGGTCTGGACTGCCTCCTGAGGCCCTGTGCTGAGCTGGCCTGATCCCTCCCTGGGCAGCACAGTAGAGCTGGCTCTGGTAGAGAAGGCTTGTGTGAGTTGGCCCCTAGGACATGGCAGCAGGAGAGGGGACCTTGCCCTCTTCCTAGTTACAGCATTGAGCAAGCTAACTGGGGCAGTGCTGGAGAGCTCGCCTTAGTGGTGTGGGTAGAGGAGAACTGACCAACTTTGCTATCTTCCCAGCCCAGATGCAAGGTTTTGAATTAGCCCTCCTTAACATATACCCCATCTATGATCTGCTGGAGCATGTGAAAGGGCTGGCCCTGAAGATCCAAAGCTAAAGGCCTTCTATGACACAGAGCAACAACAGGATATCCAAGAGGAGCCTGGTGAGGTTCCAGTATAGATAGTGAAGCAGAAGCCAGGGGTTTCAAAACAGACCAATGACTCATTGCAATGAACATTTGCAAGTAAAAATGTATGGACCAAGGGTATGCTGTGTGACACCCTGTGACACACCAAAACTTCTAGGACAAGAATGTTTTAATTCTATCTTATTTTATTTAATTTTGTAAGAGGAGGTTGCAGGGGCAGTGAGTAGATGTGAACAGACAGGAAGATGAGTGGGATTTGGATGCATAATGTGAAAATCACAAAGAATCTATATCCAACTGGAAAATCAATAAACCATTGTTTCTCAAGAAAAAAAATACCCAACTGGATGACATATTTTATACTTGTTTTAATGAATTAAAATTGATAAATTTTCTATAAATTATAATTCACCAAAGTAAATTCAGATTAGGAAACATGAATATATTTACAACTACTAAATAATATTAATAAATAATATTAAAAGTTAATAATTAAAAGGTAACACACTAACACAAATGGAGAATTAAAATATAAGCAAAGGAAACCTAAGTCTCACTATAAACAGTATTATGAGCATGCTTTGACAAATAGTGAAGGAATGACCTTTCTAATCTTAATAGGTTCAAGGGACAGAAATGAAAGACAATTATGCAAAGCTTTCACATCTTATAAAAATAATATGCAAAGCTTAGAACTGTTTTATTCCTATGATTTAGACTTGATTCAAGATTAAAGAGAATCATTAAGAAAACTTTTGTAACACAAAACAGAACTGTCTAAATATCTTTACTGATATAGAAGATGATATTTAGACAAATATGAAACATCTATAGCAAATGTCATAAACCTAACAATAAGTAGATGTGAAGACATATATCAACAGTACACAACTTCATATAAATACAGGAAGTAATTAAATCATTTATTTGTTTAGTTCTCTATGAGGGCCTAGGAGGGAAGAAGAATGTCTACAAGGACAACCATAATCTCACTTAAAATTCCAGGGTAGAAACTAATGAAATCTGCAGTACAACATGAGTTACTTTCCTGGGAATTACTGGTCAGGGAGACACCAGACTTTTTCAAAATAGCACAGGTTATTTCCATTGCTCTTAGCTACCCACTGTACCTTTATGATAAGAATCTAAGCATGCTGGAAGTGGTGGCGCACACCTTTAATCCCAGCATTTGGGAGGCAGAGGCAGGTGGATTTCTGAGTTCGAGGCCAGCCTGGTCTACAGAGTGAGTTCCAGGACAGCCAGGGCTACACAGAGAAACCCTGTCTCAAAAAACCACAAAAAAAAAAAAAAAAAAAAAAAAAAAAAAAAAGAATCTAAGGATGATATCACACACTTTGGCTGCAGGACATAGAAAAATTAATCTCAAATTTACTGGAAAACTTCCTCCTTGACGACTAGCATCCATAGTGCCATAGTGTGTTATATAGGCTCTTGTGGGAAAAAGATATTAGCTGTCTTACCCAGTACTAGATATTGAAGGATGTAATACTAATGGGACAGGCAAGATATGCCTACTGGTGCAATAGTGGTGCAACTGTTATGGGGCTGCTAACAGCTTTCTGATTTGATTTGATGCCTGTTACTTAGGAAGGAATTTCATGCCTCATACTATAACTGCTGGGAAAACAAAATAATTTCAGGGCTGGAGAGTCATAGGCCTGAAGGTAGAATCTGCTATTGTATTCCCCACTAAATGGTCATTTTGTCAATGTGCTCTCTGAATATATATGTCTACTATACATATAGATCTGGGCTACTTAACAGCTGGTATGATCAGAACTAAACAGAACATCATATTACTCTCAATTCCTAAAGGCTAAGAGAGTCTCATAGAATAGGGGATAGAGGAATTTATGAGCTAGAGGATAGGGAAGAGTTGTGAAATGTTGTCTTCTGGAAATAGTTATTTCACGCATGAACTAGCAGCAGCCAAATTTCCAGTACAGATGGTCCATGGGGAGGCACTTCTCAGGTCTTCCCTCTTAATGAAGAGCTATCAGCAGCTGAGAGTTGATGAAGAAGGAAGACATCTTTCCTTTTGGAAGGTATGGGCAGTGGTAGGGTTCCTACGCTCTTGTGCATGGCCCAGTATTCGTGCATATATGGATGACACTAACTTAATCTAATGGGTTATAAAAGATAGAAAACAAAGTTGGGAGGGGAAAGATGAGGTTATTAGGGGGTAGATTAGGGAAATAATGGGGGGGCAGACACAATCATTTATCATTAAACACAGGTAGGAAAGTTTCAAAAGTAAAGACAAAAATGTAAAAATCTCAGGCTCTAAACCAAATCAAAACAATCATGAAGCAAGTAAGGATGTCATCACCACTTTTACTGAAAGTGTTATCAACAAAATTGGACAAAAGTAAGTAAGTAAGTAAATATATACACAGCAAAGAGCTTAAAAAATGTTGCTTATTCTAAGATGGCATAATATTTGCATATGAAGTTAACGACAACTGATAAAAGTATTAGAGTATTTGAAAGTGTAGTAAGGTTTCCAGATAGCAGATCAATAACAAATCATTTTCAGGACTAGATAAGAGCAATAAGGTTAGAAAACAAGTTTTCCTTTATGATATTTAAAAATTTGGACTGCTTAGGATATTGAAGAAATTTATACTTAACATAGACATACATACAAATCTCTGAATTAAAGATGATTTGAGAAAATGGAGAGTTAGACATGAGTAATGAAGAAAAAGTAAATTCTCATGAAATAAATTTATCAGTTCAATGCAAATTTAAAAAAAAAGTCTTGGGTTAGGTATGAAGCTCTGGTTAGCAAGCACAAGGCCCTGGATTTGATAATCAGCATCACATAAACCAGGCACTGTGATATACACTTGTCATCCAATTCAGAGGTACAGGCAGGGGTGGGTGTAGGGGGTGAGAAGTACAAGTTATCTTCAGCTACAAAGCAACTTTGAGGGCAGAGTGGGTTATAGGTGACCCTTTCTAAAAATATTCTCATAGAAACTTGACAATATCAAATCCAAGTGGGTCAAGGACCTCCACATAAAACCAGATACACTGAATTTACTAGAAGAGAAAATGGGGACAAGCCTCGAATACATAGTCACAGGGCCAATTTTCCTGAACAGAACACCAATAGCTCATGCTCTAAGATCAAGAATTGATAAATGGGACCTCATAAAATTGCAAAGCTTCTATAAGGTAAAGGACACTGTCAATAGGACAAACTAGCAATCCATAGATTGGGAAAATATCTTTATTAATCCTACATCTGCTAGAGGGCTAATATTCAATATATAGAGAGAACTCAAGAAGTTAGACTCCAGTAGAATCTTACCCCAGTAAGCTTTGAGACAATTTCAAAGACAGAAAGAACTGTGGTGTCTTCTATTTTTAAAAATGTTTAAGTATATAGGTTACCATCAATAAATATTGGACTCTGTAATTTGTTACTTTACATTGAAGAGATTTTTCCTTTGGTTTCAAGATTCTTTTTTTTTTTTTGAAGTTTTTTTTTTTTAACTTTTATTGCATGATGATGAGAAAAGTTACATGATTTCAACTTATCTGAATTTGTTAACATTTAAAAACATATTTTATATAAATAGAATTAAATCACATTCTTGTTTCCCTTTTGTACCCTCCCAGAGACCCCCTCTTCAATACCTACAATATCTTTTTTTGTCATATTCCTTAGAATTTATAAAATATTATAACAATAAAATGAGTATTATAAAAGTTGTTTGATATAAAACAACAATCAATTGAGCAGTGTTATGTAGATGCTTGTCTACAGCAATACTGAAAATACATATGTTTTTCGCAATATAAATTTTAAATAACACCAAACATATTAACTGTATATTTCTTTTTTTAACAAAAATATTTTTTATTAGATATTTTCTTTACTTACATGTCATATGATTTTTCTTTCCCCAGTTTCCCCTCCCAGGAACAAACAAACAAACAAAAACAAGAACAAACCCCTGTTGCCTCCCCCATCCCCATGCCTGCCACCCCACCCTCTCCCACTTATTGGCCCTGGCATTCCCCTACACTGGGGCACAGAACCTTCACAGGGCCGAGGACCTCTCCTCCCATTGATGATTGATTTTGCAATCCTCTACTATACACATGCTGCAAGAACAATCAGTCCTACCATGTATACTCCTTGGTTGGTGGCTGAGTCCCTAGGAGCTCTGAGGGTACTAGTTAGTTCATATTGTTGTTCATCCTAGGGGGTTGCAAACCCTTCAGCTCCATTGGTCCATTCTCTAACTCCTTCACTGGGGACCCTGTACTCAGTTCAATGGATGGCTGTGAGCCTCTCCATCTGTATTAGTCAAGTACTTGTATATTTCAAAATAATACATCACTACTAGAATTTCCTTAAATGAACATACATATATAAAGTCTTTTTGTTTGTTTGTTTTGTATTTAGTAGAGTTTAAAACCTTGGCTCTTATTGTGGTACAAGCCCAAAATAAGAACAATTTTTAGACATTGGATTTCATTGTAATAAGATTATACTTCAAAATGACCCTCACATCACCAAAGGATTTTACCTCCATCGTAGCTAAGCTGAGAGTTGACAGTTCTGCT
>NW_022196903.1:54196228-54199528 GCF_008632895.1 Mastomys coucha
TTTTTGAGACAGGTTCATCCTTTCTTATATTCCATTTACATACAAAATTCCCCAGTTTAATTTTATTCAAGGACATTGGCATATATATATCCCTGTATTTGATAATTCTTATTAAAATATATTTTTTCAAAAAAAAATGAAGGTAGACTCCAGAGAACCAAATAACCCTATTAAAAATGGGAACAGAGCTAAACAGAGAATTCTCCACTGAGAAAACTTGAATGGCCAAGAAGCATCTACAGAAATGTTCAACATCCTTAGTCATAAGGGAAGGGCAAATCAAAATGACCCTGAGATTCCATCTCACACCAGTCAGAATGGCTAAGATCAAAAACTCAGGTGACAGCAGATGCTGGTGAGGTTGTGGAGAGAGAGAAACACTCCTTCATTGCTGGTGAGATTGCAAGCCGGTGCAACCTCTGTGGAAATCAGTCTGGCTGTTCCTCAGAAAATTGGACATAGTACTACCTGAGGACCCAGCTATACCACTCCTGGGCATATACCCAGAAGATGCTCCAACATGTAATAAGGACATATGCTCTACTATGTTCACAGCAGCTATATTTATAATAGCCAGAAGCTGGAAAGAACCTAGATGTCCCTCAACAGAGGAATAGATAAAGAAAATGTGGTACATTTACACAATGGAATACTACTCAGTTATTAGAAACAATGACTTCATGAAATTTGCCGGCAAATGGATGGAACTTGAAAATATCATCCTGAGTGAGGTAAATCAGTCACAAAAGAACACATATGGTATGTAGTCATTGATAAATGGATATTAGCCTAAAAGTTTGGAATACCCAAGATACAATTCACAGACCATATGAAGCCCAAGAAGAAAGGTCTAAGTGTGGATGCTTCAGTACTTCTTAGAAGAGGGGACAAAATACTCACAGGAGGAAATATGGAGACAAAGTGTGGAGCAGAGACTGAAGAAAAGGCCATCCAGAGATTGCCCTACCTGGGGATCCAACCCATATACAGTCACCAAACCCAGACGCTATTGTGGATGCTGGGAAGTGCTTGCTGATAGGAACCTGATATGGCTGTCTCCTGAGAGGCTCTGCTAAAGCCTGAGAAATACAGAGGCGGATGCTCATAGTCAACCATTGGACTGAGTGTGGGATCCCCAATAGAGGAGTTGGAGAAGGGACTGAAGGAGCTGAGGGGGTTTCCAACCTCATAGGGGGAAGCAACAGTGTCAACTGGCCAGACCCCCTGGAGCTTCTAGGGATTGGACCACTGACCAAAGAGAGAGACCCATGGCTCCATCTGCATGTGTGGCAGAGGATGACTTTGTTGCACATCAGTGAGCGGAGCGGCCCTTTGGCCTGAGGATGTTTCATGTGCCAGTGTAGGGGAATGCCAGGATGGGAAGATGGAAGTGGGTGGGTGGGTGGGTGAAGGAGTACCCTCATAGAGAGGCAGGGGAGTGGGGTTGGGATAGGAGGTTTCTGAAGGGGAGACCTGGAAAGGGGAAAACATTTGAAATGGAAGTAAAGAAAATATTCAATAAAAATAAAACAACTTGACAATATCTGTGAAAGCCAAAGATCAAAAATGGTCTACATGATATTCAGTAATGAAGAACAGTGAAAATATGTCCTGTCAGCACCAAACAGGGAGCCACCAAATAAGACAACTAAGGATGGATGCAGGAAAACCTGTTATTATATTAGGAATGACATTTTAAGTAGTGGGGAGAAGGAGTGCTGATAGAACATGTGGTGATTAATTTTCATGTTCAAAATTAAACTTCTACCTCATACATTACCAAGTAGATTAAGACAAACATATGGAAAATAAAACCTAAAAGACTTCTGAAAAGCAATAAAAGAAGATTGTTCTACTTAGCTCCAAGTAGATGAAGATTCCTCAGTCAAGATGTTGGGAAGCACAAAGACAAAAGATTAGTAAATTTGATATTAATAAAGATCAAACAACCTAACCATAAAATTGCCATCAGTAAGAGAAAGTAGTGCACAAATTAATAATTACAAATATAACCAAAAGTTAATACATGTATTAAAAGTCACAGAATCATGGAAAGCTGAAGACATTAATCATAGTAGACTAGATTATGATAAAGTTGCAAATTAACTCTGAAATCCTAATGGTGCAACACAATAGATGTTTATTTCTTGACTGACCTAGACCTCACTAACATTGACAGGAGTATCTGTTCCACAAAGTCTTTGTAGGATTTGTGACCCCTTGTCTGATTGGTCTATATACAGCTAGAGTGCATGTGTACAATGTCTGTTTGAAGAAATTATTGAGGGAAATGCCCTATATGCTATTTTTTGATGCAAAGCTTCAACTTGTAGAACTTTAGTGTATATTACATATAAATAATATAAATAGCAGGTATCTGTAACATGAATAAACAATAAATTTTACTTAAAATATATTATTTGAGGGAGTAGAGATAGAACATTATTGAACATTAGTCAGAAAACTATCCGCATCCTTTTGTTCTGTTGTAGGTAACAATGTCTTGAAATAATCTTTCAAATTTGAAAATTATTAACGTATATGGTATAGGGGCTTTTTGTATCAAAAAAATTAAATTTTGTCACAATACTTAAAATAGCCGATTATGAAAAAAACATCTGAGATGCAATATTTAGATGAGATAATATACAAGATGGGGTGACTGCAAGTGCCTGCACGCCATCAGTGTTAGCTGCCATAACTACTACTTCTATTACTACCATTTTCAGTTGTACAAAAGACTACGTGTATAAATTAGATTGATATATGAGACACCAAGTAGAAATATCACTAAATAGAAAAAGCAACCCAATTAGAATGTGTACATTGATAGAAGCAACACAAAATGCATGTACATGTACTAATAATTATTTTAAAATAACCTGGAAGTAATTCTTACTGTGACTCAACTAATCATATGTACATTGAAAATGTTGCCACTAGATGTTATAAAAATTATTTGGAATTTCTCATTTTTGTTAGTAGGCAGTATAGGATTTTTTTTTAATTGAATAATTCACTTGTGAGAGCTGATTTTTTTTTTTATCATTGAAGAGACTCTCCTGAAATGGTTCCTAGTCCCTGAATCACTTACCTGCAAGAATAAAGCTAACTTAGTAGTAGCCTGTCCACACAGCTGTATAGTTGACAACTGCATCACCTCCAGCACACACTTGAGGTGGGCAAGCTCTCTAGCTCTGTTTCCTTAAGGACACACGAAGAAAACCATGGGCAGAATCCTCAACAATCATGTGTTTACAATTTTTTTCTTTTTTTTTTTCTTTTTTTTCTTTTTTTTTT
>NW_022196903.1:54200271-54212771 GCF_008632895.1 Mastomys coucha
GGGTTGTTCTTCCTGTATTCCAAACTTCTGGGCTAATAACCACTTACCAGAGAGTGCATACCGTGTTTTTAACTCATTGATAAAAGTCAGGAAGGAAACGAGTCATCTTTATTATCTCCGAGCTTCATCTTTTGACTGAGTGAGCCTGATGAAGTACACTCCTGAGATGACCCTACCATAAGCTTTTGCTAAGCCCAAAAATGCAGGATGACAGCTTAGGCCACAGCAGATTCTTGGCAAGAAAGAGGGAAGGCAGTCTTCTCTCAGTTTGCTGGTCTTCCATCAGTATTCATGCTGTGAGCAATGAATATGGGATGCCAGAGTTGGTTCAGATAGTTTATTTTTTCACTGAGATAGATTTCATCTCCTCTAACAACATGATCACGCCAGGTTACCAGGAGCTGTGCATCTGCCTTTACCATTTACATATCTTTACTTAAGAGACTATGATATTTTCTTCCATGTTATTTATTCTACTGACTCGTTTGTGTCTGTAGTTAGTGCAGTACTGGCCACGGCAGTTGCAGGAATATGCCCTTGGGCCTGTTATTGTGAGGTCATCGCTTATCCAGTAAGTTATGACATGGTGTACATTTTTATTATCTTGGACTCAAACCTAAAAGAGGCTTTTCTGGAAGGAAGGAAGAGAAATACAATCCTTCTCATTGCCCAAGAGCAAAGACAACTGGAGGTAGAGGAACTATACACAGCTCAGTTTAGGGAGACATCCCAGAGCCAATGCACAGATGCCATTGCTTGATTGTCACTTCATTTCTCTGGCTGATGTAGGGATCAAAACTACTTATCTGGCAAAGGCAAATACAGCTGTAACTAGAGATGTCTGAGAAAGACAGAGGTGGGAGCCAGATGGCTAACAGTAATACTGAGCGGACACATATCCTTCTCGTAGCTCACACAGACACTCTGGAATGAATACACTATCCATATTTGGGAGATGTTCTCAGCTTCACTTTTAAATACCATCTAAACAAATTCTTTGGTTACAGAGTTAGTTCTATAATAATCTCCTGTACTCACATGCTCTGGCTTATCATGGGGAGTTGAAATCACAGTGTGCAATCATCTCTAAACTGAGCATGTAAAGTGAGACTCAATCATGTAAGCCTACAGAGATCTAAAGTTTCAAACCAAGGCTTAAAGAATGAGTCCAGAATAATATCTCTGGTGAATCAGTGGAGTCATAAACCAGACAGAGTGATAGATGGAGGAGGATGAGGGCACATACATCGATTTATCCATTTCTTTAAACTTTGACAAATGAGATGAATCTAATGAGAGTGAATGAACATTTTCAGTTTTTAAAATAACACTCATTGTGGAAGTGATTAACTTATGGTCTTGACCCTTGAAGTGACTATACAGATTTCACAAGCAAATATTATTTAAGAATGCTTATTAGGTTTTGAAAAATCTTCATTCCATGAATGCAACACCAAGATCAACTTTTATATACATATGTGTACACTTGTTTTTTATTCATTTATTGGGAGACGGCAGTACCTGCCACTGTGCATGTATCGAGCCCAGAGGACAATTTGCTGGAGAATTGACCTGAGTTTGCAAGGCTTGCCAACAAGCACCTTTACCTGCTGATTCAGCTCATCTGCCTAATACCAAATTCCTAATAACTGAATAATAGGCAGTATTGCTACTATGTATGTGAATTAGACATACACAACACACAAACATTTCCATGAAAAACAGACAAAAGGTATCTTGACTCCAGAAAGGAAAGCAAAACAGATATTTGAAAAATAACTTTCCAGATGAAAATCAAAATGGATTAAAATTTATAAGGAATGTTTTTATTTTTTTCTAAAAGAAAGCATGTGCAACTGTTACAAATAAACCATTAAGAAATGACAGAATATTTCACTTAATTTGCCTATGAAAATAAAGCCATAATTATTTTTATAGCAACTTGTGCTTAACATCAAGAGACAAGAATTCCTTTAAATGTTTCTGATAGTCAACTCAAGAAAATTTGGAAAACTGGAAAAAAAAACCCAGCTATATAAACGTCACAGGGACTAGTCTGGAACATTGCATATATCCAGTAAATATAAACTACTAAAAATAGTTATTAAATCAATTTAGTAACTTTTTCTGAGTGGACAACTGATGAAGCCTTTATGACTATTTTGGGATTAAGAGATTTTGTTTTCTTTTTGCTGCAAGAACAATAATGTGTAGTTGAGATTTTGCTTAATTAATACAATTTTATACATTAGATTCTTTATTGTATTATACCTGCAATAGTCATTATTTTAAGATCCACTCAAATATTTTCTACTAATATTCTCTTTTCTAATGATAATATCTTGCTTTTATGAGTGTGAAGAAACTCCATGAAATTATTTCTAATTTACATTTATTTATTATGGGCGTACACATGTGCAGATGTTTACCTACTTCCAGCCCAGTCATTTCTATTTTGAAGAAGAAAAATAAGAATTGGAAACTTAACTTTTCCTAGAAAGGAAAATGTATCTGGTCTACTTCAGCATGCTTGGTAGTGGTATAAAACCTCATTTATCTCAGGCAGTTTCCTCTGAGTAAAGGAATTGCACCAAAGCAGAAATGAACTGATTTCCTAAAAAGCAGAAATAAATTTTGTGTAATAACAGGAGAGTCTTGAATTTTTGAGTAGAATTTCCTTAGTGGAACTTAGAAAATTTAGTCTACTAAATTTTCTGTATGGAACTGTTCTTCCTCTGTGTAGCCCCATTAAAACACAAGCCCTCTGCCCCTAGAGGCATTGCCTGTGTGTCAGCTACATCACCTGTGCATCAATAGGTGGCAGAGAGGCGGGGGCTATGTGTACACTCAGTGTTCTAACCTGTGAACATCTGAACGAGAAGTGCCTTAACACTCTTCAAAAAAATACAAGCCCAACACAACAACCAGACCTGTGCTATGGGGCTTAGACAGGGAAGATGACCACCAGTCAAGTGCCATGCAGGCCTAGGGGATAGAGTGGGCAGACAATGCCCAAGATGACTTCTGCCTAGTGCCATTATTCATGAGTAAGGCACAGCACTCTTTAGACCACTCTTGAGATGACTCCAGGCACTTAGAGGTCCTGGGCACCACTATGAGGAGCAAGCAAGTGGTGGATAAATTGAAGAGAAAGAGAAACAGAAAGATGTGGGCACAATGAAGAGAGGCAAAACTGGACACTTGAGGATAGTGAGGAACAGCTTGATGTGAATAGTTGGTGATGCCACCTGGGACTATGGTGGGGTCCTGGCCTATGCTGCCACTAGGAGCCACATCTGGGTTCATGCCCTAAAGCAACAGGGGTCTGTTACAACTAAAGTCCAGGCAGATGTCTCTGGTCTGAGCCAGAGACATGCCCAGAGACATGTTAGTGTCTGAGGGCTGTATGGAACTGGCCCTACCCCTCATCTGGGCATCATGAAGAGAGCAAGAGAGCTGATCTTCCCTCTTCCTCTGCCCCACTCCTAGCAGCTGCAGTACTTGAGAGAGTAGCTTCATTCTTTGCATGAGCTGTGTATGAGGCAGCCTGAGGATACAAGTGTGAGGAGCTGGCCCTACCACTTGTCTCCTGTGTGACACTCACCCCTTGTTACTTATGGCAGGTGGGAATCCTGGCCCAAGGATTATAAGAGAAGGAGAGACAGTTTTACCTCTTACCTACGGGGCAGTGGTGAGAATGAGGCTCTCACCATCTATGCCAGGTGGAATATTTGATCTGAGGTCATAAGAGTGGCAGGACTGGCTATGTTCCTCACCTGCTGCAACACTTAGGAGGGCAGGCTCTGAACCTTGCCTGGGCAACAGGGTAGAGATGGCCCTGTTTTTGAGGGTTGCTGGTGAGGTAGCCCCTAGGACATGAGAGCTAGAGAGCCAGCAGGCTTACCAACTCACACCTCTCAGGCCCAGATCCATAGCTTTCAATTGGCTTATCTACCCCCCTGATGAACTGTTGGAGTACATGAAGGAGCTAGTCCTACAGATCCAAAACTACAGGATCTCCATGACACAGGACAACAGCAAGATATCCAAGAGGAGTCCCAGTGAGGTTCCCATATTGAGAGTATAGCAGAAGCTAAAGGCCTTGCACCAGACCAATGAGTCATTGAAATGAACATATGCAAGCAAAGATGTGTGGACAAAAGGGGTTGCTGTGTGACACACAGCGACACACTACAGCTTCCACAGTGAGATTTCTTTTTCTATCTTGGAGAAGGTTGCCAGGGTGGAGGGTGAGTATGAGGGGAGAGGGAAATGAGTGGGATTGACATGCATGATGTGAAATTCACAAGGAGCCAATAAATTTTTTTTTTTTAAATCTCACAAACCCCAAAACATGAAATTGGAGCAAGGTATGGAGACTGGAGTTAGAGGGCAAAAAGCTATCCTGAGAGCCTTCCACCGTGGGCTACAGAGCCTTGCAGCTCATCATGGATTTTAGAGATGGTTTTCACATCTCTCTGTTTTGGTGTATTGCTAAAAGTATGCTCAGAAAATCCTTAAAATTAGGGTACTTGATCTTTGTCAGACAAAGGAGACAAAAGCAGCTTCCAGGGGAAAAGAACATTTCCAGAAAGAATTGTTTAGGTCAGAAGTCAGTGCTGTGCTAAGGAGGCAGGAAGTCTGTTCTTGTTATAGTACTACAGTCGAAAGTGATGCAAAGATAGAGCATCTCTGAACAACTCATCTCTATGCTCCCATGCTAGCCTATCAACTTCCTTTTGCAGACAGCTCACCTTCTTGACTGCTGAGAAACTGTGAGTTAATTGGTACCACATGGTTTTGTTTATGGGTCATGCTTCTCTAGATATTCCTTCAGATAATTGAGCAAAGCACTGAAATGAATTAATTCCCCAACTGAGGAAAAAAATGGGCACTTGTTTCCACTATTATTAAGTACCTAAGTCTTTGCTTCATATTAAAACAATATTTATGTAAACAATATTCCAAGTTACAAGAAAGCTGCATAGATAGGTTTTGGCAGATTTATAATTTTTATTTCACAATAAAGAGGAAGGATAATTTTGTGTTTATTTCTCAAGAACATTTAGCCTCACTTCTGAATAACCATGAAGTTAGATACATTTTCCAAATGTGATTCTGATCATCCCTCCTTTGAATTCAGATAGGAAAATAGAATAAATATCACACGCAATAAAGCCAAGGGGGTATGATGTTGGACTTCTTTCACTTCCTCTGTAACTTTTACCTTGGAGTCTCCTTTCTTTCATAAAATCCAGTCATCTAGGTTATGGGCTTCCCTTCCCAAGTTTATGGTAAGATTAATGATGATCTTTCAAACAAATTTTAGTCTACAGATTTTACAATATAACTAAAACTTGTTGGCATTATGTCCATTTACCTCTAAAGGAAATAGGATATTATTATGATAAAAATGTTCCTAAGTTCAGATGCAATGCAGTACAGTGCACAGGCTGCACCCTAATCACCTCCGGATCATATGTTCCATCTCTTTCACAGCATCTAAACCACTAAATTGTAAAACTGTAGCATTTTAAAGCTCAAAGGCTTTTTGTATGTAATTGCTTGTTTGTTTAAATCAATAAGTATACCACTTTAAGGTACCTGACTGTTTCATCAAGGGATTTGGATTCTGAGTGACATGCCCTAAATCACATAGAGACAGGACCAACATCACTTATATTGCTGGGTCTGGTCCTGGCACCTGTTGAGAGCAGTATATTCCCAGACTCAGAAAAGCTCAGGAACTCCTTCTGGGACAGACAGCTGCCAAGACTCTCAGCTGCCACTGTTCTCATTACAGCCTTACACAAAGACCTAAGGGCACATTTCTGAGGTCTCCAAACAAGTACATGTTGTAGTGCTATGCTTTCTTTCAGTTACAACAGCTGTTTATGGTGGGTCACTTACTGTAAATAGTGAATGAACCAGTTCCCACTTCAGACTGACTGTGATGGAATAAACTATATCCATCAGGGCATGAAGGAGAACCAAATGATTAAACACATAATCCATTGCTCAATTTGACTAAAATTGGATAAAGTAACTATGATTAGTTTTTGTACTCCCTTTTAAAACTATAGGTAAGTAAACACTAGAACATGATAAAAAGAAACAAGGCAACATGTATAAACCGACAACATGGCTGTTTCATGCATATAGCATGGTATGGTTAAGGGGAAAGTTTGTATTATAGATATGAGGAAGGGAAGAGACAGAGGCATCTGGGAAGGATCCAGAGCAGAAAGAGAAAGAAGTGGACTGACCATGGCCAGCAGATGGACCTGTCCAATAGAGAAACAGGAACAGAGTAGAGAGAGAGATAAGAAGTGGACTGAACATGGCCAGCAGATGGACCTGTCCAATAGAGAAACAGGAACAGAGTAGAGAGAGGTAGGAATATAGAAAGATAGAGATCTGAATCTGATAAGAGCAAGGGAGAGAGAGAGAGAGAGAGAGAGAGAGAGAGAGAGAGAGAGAGAGAGCATGACATATTGAGTAAGGGCAGGGTTATAAGGAGAATGAGTCTCTGTGGGGAGGAAAGACTGTGAGCTGGAGGGAGTTCAGCTTAGGGTAGGAGGTAAAAATTAAAAGAACCAAAATTCATAGACTTTGAGGTATGTAACAGGTACTGAGGGATTCTGGAGGCCAGTATGCACTTTGATATGCTAATAGACAACAAAGTTAGCCATTTGTCCCTTCTTCCTTTTGGAATTTGGGGAAATGGAGTTTTCTTTGAATCTGATAGCACCCAAAGGCAGTCATTAGGAACAGCTAGCATTTGTTTAAGACTACCTCTGTTTATGTATGTCTATTGTTCTTCAGGCACAAGTCAGTATTTCTTCATTAATTTTATTATTTCTCCATGCCTCCTTGAATGAACAACTACAAGTTTGACAACTAATTTCCACCTATGGGACTCAAAAGCACTGTCCTAAGCTTTTAACTGGAAATTATCACCTACACAGGTTCTTTTTTCTTTTAGGATTTTTAAGTTTAAACAGGCAACATTATGTTTGTGAGATAGAGCACTGAGCCAAGAAACCTGCTTCATATCCTAGTTTGTAAATTACTTAGTTATAAGGCACCAACTCAAGTCTCTAAGTAGTTGTAGGTGCTTGGGAAACCATTTTTAGTCTTGTGGATCTTGTTCATTTCCCAGGTCTCTATAATAAAGGGACTGAATTAGATTGGCCCATGGAATCCTATTATGTCTACATTTTCAAGATTCCTCTAGAAAGAAGCAATATTTCTGACAAAAAGCAAGCTGTTCAGAAGTACTCTGCATTGTAGGGGATCCCACTTTTGTCTTTAGAGTGCCACCAAACCAGAGTGTCAACGAAAAGCAGACCCCATCCAAGCAGCAAGTTAGGAGGCTACAGAGCCAAAGTACACAGAGACTTCTTGATGGCTAAGGACACTTACTTATATTTCTGCAGAAAAGGTAAGCAACTCAATTGATAACTTAAGAAAACAATGGGCAATAACTTCAGGTATTTTAAAAAAAATGCGCAGAGAGGACTGGAAAGATGTCTCAGCCGTTAAAAGCAGTTGCTACTCTTGCAGATCACCCAAATTTGGTTTCAGAAGCTCACATTGATTCACAACAGTCTGTACCTCCAACACCAGGAGATCTGGATCTGGAAACCATCTTTCTGAACTCTGTGGGCACTTACACACACACACACACACACACACACACACACACACACACACGGGTGCTTAAAAACAAAAAGTAAAACTTAAAAATGCACATTTCAATATGAAATACTTTGAAGACAAAATTGTATAGCTTTAAAACACTCTTGGACATATCCATATTTATTTAAGGGACCTGTTAACTTTTGCCCACATATAAAGTCCCACACAATATTCACTGTAGCATTATTCAGAAAAGTCTGAAAGTGGCAACAATTTTAATGTCCAAATAGAATCACACAGTGAACATCATTCAACTTTAATAAAAAAATGAAGAAAGAGTCAAGAACTAAAGGACACATATTGTTGGCTATTTATGTGTAATGACAGGTTTGGCAATTGCATATGACTGGATCAGTGGTTGCCTGGGGTCAGAAGAAAGAGAGAAATAGGGTGACTGCTAATGGGTTTTGTCTGAATGAAGGCTCTTTCAGCACTGATAAAAATCTTCTGGGAATTAGATAATCATGATGGTTACACAACTTTCAGGATCCACTAATAACCAACGAACCATATACTTTAAAAGGGGTGAATTTTTTTCTATGTGGGATGTATTTAATTCTTTTATAAAGCTTTTCAAAGCAAGTCCTGTACTCCCAGAGCAAAAAGATGAATCAAATTCTTCCATTAAAAGTTACTTCCTTGAAAAGCTTTTAAGACGAATGTTCTGTGCTTTTAAGTCTTAAACTATATGTAGACATAAAATGCCATTTAGCAAATATTAATAGAGTACTGTTGAGATGGTATTCCAATATTGGGCACTTGAGGATGGAGTGATAAATTGAAAATGAATCTATCAAGTTGGGGCTACTTATATTTATTTAAAAAAGAAAAATGGTCCCGCTAAAGCAGACTTTGTCTAAACAGACTGCATACCCTAATGACTTCTGTGTAACAACCGTTTGCAGAAGCCAGCTATGTCACAATCTTATGAATACATAATTTAAAGACAAAATCAAGAAAGGAAAATATCTTGTTTCTTGTGGCTCTGCTGGCCTGTCTTGCTTAGGGTTATGTTGTGATGAAAGACCAGAACCAAAAGTAAGTTGAGGAGGAAAGGGCTTATTTGGTTCTATATCACTGTTCATTACTGAAGGAAGTCAGGATAGGAACCCAAACAGGACAGAAACCTGGAGGTAGGAGCTGATGCAGAGGCCATGGAGGGATGCTTCTTACTGGTTTGCTATTTGCCCACTGTAGTGGTTATTCCTGGTTGTCAACTTGACTATATCTGGAATGAACTACAATCCAGAATTGGAAGGCTCAATTGTGGTCCTAATCCGGAGGCTGAGAGATACAATTTTTTGACCTGAATCTTGGCAGGGAGATCTTGAGGCATAGTGGCTATGAATCCCAGAAGATTAAGACAGGAAGATCTCTGAGTTCATGGTCATCTGGGATTAAAGATGTGGTGGCACACACCTTTAATCTGGGCCACACCTTTTGCTGGAGACCTATATAAGGATATTGGAAGAAGGAAGGTTTTGGCTTTCTCTCTGCTTCGCCTGCTTGCCTTGTGGGATTAAGCAACTACTAGATCCTTGGAGTTCATTCACAGCTGCTGCTGACCATTGTTGGGAGTTGGACTACAGACTGTAAGTCATCAGTAAATTCATTTACTGTGCAGAGACCACAAACCCTGACTCAGCCTGCTTCCTTATAGAACCCAGGACTACCAGCCCAGAGATGGCACCACCCACAGTGGGCTGAGTCCTCCCACTTCAATCACTATTACAAAAATGCCCTACAGGTTTTCCTCCAGCTCAATATTACGGAGGCATTTACTTAATTGTGGTTCCTTCCTCTGAAAATGACTTTAGCTTGTGTCAAGTTGCTATAAAACTATTCAGCATATGGCCATACTATTCAACCACATATGATATTAAAAAATAAAACAGCGTTTTTTGTTCCCATATTCTTATAAAAACTTTTAGATATATTAGTTTAGTTGTTCATTGTCCACTTCCCCCTGATCCTAGAGGACTTTGCCCATCTTGTCCATAATTAATCTCTCTATAGGCCCAGAAGTGAGTCCTGCACACAGTAGGAACTTAATTGTTGACTAAATAAAATGAATGAATAAATAAGACCCCATTTTTGATTTCCAAAAACTTTTATGCATACTTCTGCTTTTATTTATCAACAAGTTCATATTTAATGATTTTTCGTTGGATTTTAACCTCCTTAATTTCCATTTCCATTCTCTATTATTACATTCCTCTCACAAAAGCACAGCCATTGGATGAGTACTATACACCTCTTTGTGTTGGAAATTGGGCAGCTAAAATGAATGGTTTCATACCAAGCATCTTCCCTTAAGCCTGAATAAACTCTCAAGCCCAATGTACCTCAGCACCTTGACTTTTCAGTCCACCAGATGGTATTTTATTATTATTTGCTCTTCTCAAACTTCCCCTTTTAAATTCCATATTTGAAGAAACAGAGTCATTGGAGAAGAAGCTACTCAGTGTCCTGCCACCAACTCTATGGCTGTGGCTATGACAGATCACAGCTCTGATTTACTCTCTGTCATAACTGAAGCTCAGAAGCAGCCCATCAGAAAGCAATTCCTCTGGAAGCACATGAGCATTTAAGAAGAAGCAAGAACGATGCAGGTCATGGAGCCTTGAGAAATGACCAGAAAGTTACCAAGAGATGGTTATGTGTGGCAGAATCTTAGTCCCTACAAGAAGGCACATTGGCTGAGAATGTAAAGGTGAAACCTAAGTTACAGGGTTGACAACATGAATTTGGAGAAAGGAAAAAAAAATCATAGAATGGTAACAAAGAAAGCTGCATGCATCAAGTGGATCTGGCCTTATAGAGGGTCACATATGCACAGACAACAGCACTGAAGAACTGCTTACCCAACCACTGAGGCCAAACGATGCCATCATCAGTCACAGAAGCTGGACACTGAGCTGGAGGACTTGATGTTTCCCTTCCAGTTTCATTATTATTTTGCTATTTTGGTCTAATCTTCCTTACTATGTCCCAATCCCTCTTTTTTGGAATAGGAATGTTTGTTCTGTACCATTGTATGTTGGAAGTACATTACTTGTTTTCTGACCTTACAGGAATTCACATTTATGAGACTGCCGAGAGTCTTAGAAGAGACTTTAACCTTTGAACCATACTCAGTATGTAAGACTATGGAAACTTTTGGAACCAGATCTGTTTTGCATTATCAGAAGCCATGAGCCCATGGAGGCTAGGGCTCCATAAGTTAGAGCATAAAATGTCCCCATAGGATCCCGTGTTTGAATACTTGATCCCTAACTTGTAGCATCATTTTGGGACCTTTAAGAGGTAGAGCTCAGTTAGAGGATGTAGGTTTCTGGGATTCAGGTCTTGAGGTTTTGGCTGCCCTGTTTTTTTGTCCCATGTTCACTGCCAATCTTTGGAAGTGTAGTAACTACACTACAAGATTCCACCACATAGTCAGAGCCATAGACACAGTGCCTTCTTCACAATGAAATTGAGTTACTGTAAATCCTTCCTTGTTAAGTTGCTTCTTTTCATATATTTGAGAGTGTCAAAGAGATATTAACAGAGCCCCCTTTTCACAGTGCTACTATGATATGTAAATGAGATAACACACAAAAAAGAATGTCCTGTATTGTAAAAGGTGTAAAGCACCTTTCTTGTTGTTGTCTTTCTGATCCTTTACTGACTTTCTTTGTTTTACACTGTAATCCCTCCTAGGGTCAAGGGCATCTTTTTTCCCCCTCTGAAGATTCCCAAGGATATGTTTAGAAATGTCTAGTTTTGCATTAAATAAAAAAAGAGAGAGTAAACAATTTCTCATTGAATCTCATATGTTTAGGGTGTGATAGTAAATGAAAATGGAGATGGATGCAATGATTTTGAGCAGCAAAAAGAGATGAGAAATGACAGGAAATTTATGAGCTGTATAAGTTTGGGTGCTGACCATGATTTTATGAATTACATGGGTGATTGCAGTTAATCTTTCCACATAACATTAATAAATGAGCTCTGTTATACTAATCAACTCAGAGATTATTCTATCATTTTTCTTCTACCCAGACCAATTTTTCTTTTTTTTTTCAGAACATTGTTTTTCAATGACTGCTTTGTGAGTTGTCTTATGAGTCAGAGAAAGAAAGCTGATGTGATTATTTTATAGTATATTCCATTTTTAAACTTAAAAGTTAATATTTAATTACCACTCCCCAACTTATTGATCTACTGTGTGTAAAATGAATAGGGGTCATTTTTCCATAATCAAATAAAGTAAAGTACAAAGAGTTTCTAGTCAGCAACAGACAGACAAATATGGTATATGGATAATATATGCTCTGAGGTCGATCTCTAGATTCCTGAAGATGTAATGTGCAAAAGCAATACTAGCTAACAAGCACGACCCACAAGAGGTTTATTTAGAATAAGGATATGCTCATCCAGACACTTCTAGACAGACGTTTACTAATATAATAGATTACATTATGGTTAGTAAACATATAAACTCAGCATGAACTCTATTATGTGATTGACACATCATTAATACACAACACGGGTAACTATGCGGATCATTCCTGTTTGTCTTCCTGTCTGCCTGCATGTCTACTACCCTCAGGGTAAATTCAGGATCCATAAGCATTTCTTTAGAATGTTGGTATTTTCTTCTCTCATCCTTTAACACTTCTTTTCCTTTGGTTGTGGCTTCTCCTTTGCAGTCATTGTTCATTTCACAAACACACCCTCTCTCCAGGCAGCTCATTCTCCACAATCACTGAGGAAGACTCATGCCTGTTCACAGCCTGGGCTACATTCCCTAGGGA
>NW_022196903.1:54217771-54221507 GCF_008632895.1 Mastomys coucha
AACCATATCTATCGCCTTGCCCCAAACTCAAGTCTAAGTGTATCAAAGACCCCAACTTAAAATGTTACTAAATGTTAGCATTTTGTTTAAGCTCCACCCCACAGTTACCTGGCAACAGCCAGGTATACCTCACTCACTATAAAAGGGCTGCGTGCCCCTTCCTCTCTCTCTTGCTCTTGCTCATGCCTTCCTGATCCTGTTCTGTCCCTCCCTCCCATTCCCTTCCCCTTCTCTCTCAATGAGCTCATGGCTGGCCTCTACCTTTCTCTCTCTTTCTCTCTCCCTCCCTCTCTACTTTTCTCTGACTCTACTACCCTCTTAACTCCCCTCCCCATGCCCTGAATAAACTCTTCTATACTACATGATCATCGTGTGGGTGTTCCCTCAGGGGGAAGGGATGCTTCACCATGGGCCCACCGAGGCAGGCCTTCACCACACCTCACCACACATCCACCAAAACACATCCCCCCTCTTTTTTCTTTCTTATAAACACATCACTAGATTCAATAGAACAGAAAGTAGGGAGGGAATATCCTTGAATTCATTGAATACAGGAGACAACTTTATGAACAGAGCACAAATGACTTAGGCTCTATGATCAACAACTGATAAATGAAACTGAAAAACTTTTGTAAGGCCAAAAAAAAAAAGTCGATTAGACAAAACAGCAGCCTATAGATTGGGAAAGGATCTTCACCATCCCTATACTGGACAGAGGGCTAATATCCATTATATATATATAGATATATATATATATAAAGACATATATATATATATGTCTTTATATATATATATGTCTTTATATATATATATATATCTATATATATATATCTTTATATATATATCTATATCTATCTATCTATCTATCTATCTATATATATATATAAATATATATATATATAAAGACCACAAAGACATTTGCCAAACTATTTTCATAGCAGATTTTTTTCATAATAGCCAGAAACTGGAAACAACCTAGATGTCCCTGAACTGAAGAATGGATAAACAAAAATGTGATTCATCTACACAATGGAATACTATTCAGCCATTAAAAAATGACATAATGAAATTTTCAGGCAAATGGATGGAACTTGAAAATATCATCCTGAGTGAGGTACCCTAGACTCAAAAGGACATGCATGATATGTACTCACTGATTAGTGGATATTAGCCATAAAGTCCAGGATGCCCTCACTACACTCCCTAGATCTAAAGAAACTAAACAAGAGGGAAGGCCCAAGTGAGGATACTGAATCTTACTTAAAAAGGGACAAAAATAGTGACCTAGTATTTTAATTTTAACTTTTTGAGTATTTCCAAAATGTGTTTCCATAGCAGCTATACTATTTCCCATTTCTGATTGCATGTGCATGTTACCCTGTCTCTACATTTGCATTTGCTGACTTCTTTATAACTTGTTTGACAATAGCCATGAACACAGTTAAGTTTTTGAATCTCATTTCTCTGATGATTTGTGTATCGTAGCTAAACTATCATAATTAGCTTTCTCTTGGAATTTACCATAGCCAAATGACACCATCTGGTCACTATGACATAAAATTTTATTCCCAAACCCCAGCCTATTTTACTCATTTGTGAACTCTGTGAGCTACACTGCCTGCCTGGACAAAATGTGTTCTGCTATAATGTGGCATGCCTGTTATAAAAGTATCTAACTGCCATATAAAATTGGATTTGATGTCAGTTTTACAGGAGGGAATTTGTATACTCTATTTTAGATCTGGTCAAAAGCTGGGGGTGGGGGGGCTGGTGTCATTGGCCTGATTGAGGAGTGAACTATTATATTGCTAAATTAATGTGAGTCAAACTGTTCTAGCAATTTATGTTCATACCTCCAAATCAAAGCTGTTCTCAACCTTCATCAAAAATGCTTCTTTTTACAGTGGGTTAATTCAGACTTATCATTGGCCAAAATATTAAGAACGAATGACTGTTGAGTGCTAATCTCTAATCATCACATCCGTATCACCACTAGCAAGGCTCCAGGAACAGAGGGCAGGCCGAACAAGAGCTAGAGGAAGAAAGGAGTGATGTGAAATCCTGTCTCTTGACATGGCATGCCCATTGTTATCATCACGAGCTCTGCACAGGAGAGCGACATGTCAATATTCCAGCTTGGTTTGGGAAGAGGATGCTGAGGAACTACTGAGAGTTAATGGTTGCTAAAGGAGGAGGAGTAATTTTCTTCAGTGCCCACAGTCCAGTAAATAACCTCATGAAAACAATCTTAATTAAACTTCACGGGCCACAAAACAAAAGGCATAAAAGTAGGAGGGGAGCTTTCTCAGGGGAAGATTGAGTTTTTAGCAAGAGTAGGAGGTTGGGACAGATTAGAGGAAGTAGTTGAAAAGATGACCAACTATGTCATATAAACCTATGAAACTGTCAAAGAGGAAAGAATTGGGTGTGGAAGATGGCTCAGTGGGCAAGGGGACTTACTGTGTGTGTGCAAACTTTAAGACTTGAGTTTGTACTCTTAGAACTCATGTGGCCTGACCAGATGTACCTGTTGTTAGAATCACGGCTGGCGAAAGGACCACACCAGGCCAAAGCAGTTCCACGTGGCAGAGGTTTATTGTGGGGGAAGAGGACAAAGGTGGTGGTGAAGAGGAGCGGGAAAAGATAGGTCAGAGGGGTCTGCCATTTATTTTGATAGTGACTTAGCAGCTGGCAGGTAAAGGTGGAAGGTGAGCCAAGTGGATTCCGGAAATGTATGGCGGTTGCCATGGCCACAGATGTGTGGGTCTCTGTCGCCTATGTGTGATGTCACTAGGTTTGGAGCTGATCTGCCACACTTGTTCTTGATATCAATGCCTGTAAGTTCAGTCAGGGTAGGCAGAGACAGGCAGAGTCTGGGCTCTGGGAGGCCAGCCACTCTAGCCAAACTGGTGAGTTTCAGGTTCAATGAGAGACTCCATTTCAAGGAAATAAGTCAGAGAAGGATATGGGAAGGTACTCAGCATCCATCTTTGGGTTCTGCATGTGAATGAATGGTTATATACAACTCCATCTGTGTACACACACACTAAACTATCTTTTAAAAATTACAGTGAAAGGGAAAATATTAGTTCTTAGAAATATACCAGTCATTGTTAAAGTTGAATAATGGGAAATGGGAAGGTCTATTGTACTGGTCTCTCCCATTTTAATGTTTAAAATTTCCATGATTAAAAATACATTGAAAGGAAGTCTGAATTTAAAATACACTGTGAACAAAATAAAATACAAGCTAAAAATCTTGTATCTTATTTAGTATCATGTATACTTGACATAGGATTGATATACTGCTAGACTAGGTAAGAAGTACTTACTAACTTAAGAAAGAGAATACATCCTTAAGAAAACCATAAAAGGACCCAAGTTGGAAAAGCTCACAAGTAGAAGCATGAACAGTCAGCAATATTATGAAAGCACTGAGCCATACTGAGTATCTCTTAAATAATTTTAAAAAGTAACACCTAGGTATGATTTAACATGTATTAAATATTGTTATGTGTGTGGGTAACTGCATGTATGTATGTTTGGTGCCTGTGATGGCCAGAAGAGGGTCAGATACCCTGAAACTGGAGTTACACATGGTTGTGAGCCACATGGGAGTGCTAGGAATCGAACTTAAGTCCTCTGAAGTGCATCTAGTGCTCTGAACCCTTGAGCACTCTTGCTAGTTCTTAGATTCATTTAAAAATGTTTGTGTTAGTTTCTGTAAGTAAAAAAA
>NW_022196903.1:54221587-54238655 GCF_008632895.1 Mastomys coucha
AAAAAAAAAATTACCAAGCACTGGGTTGCCCCAACACAACAGAAACTAGTGGTCTGAAGAATAAAACCAGTGTTGCTAGGGTTAAAAAGCAAGGCATCTGCTGGGACAGACCTGCAAGGAGCTTCCTGAAGAACTGAGCCCTAGGAACTTCTTACTGAGAGGGTGGTGGCCAGCATCCCTCAGTGTGGTTGTGTCACATGGATCTTTGACAAAGGCCCACACTTTGATTCTCCTGCTCTGTCTCCATATGGCCTTCTTATGACCTGTTCTGTGTGTTTTTTCTTAATTAGCATCCTTTTAATAAAAACACACGTGTTTGCCTTTAGTGCCCACCCAGATAATTCAGGATAGTTCTTACATCACAAGATTCCAATTTTAATTGTTCCTGCGAAGAGGTGAGCCCTTTCTTTCCTCTTATATAAGCTGACATTGACCTGTTCCATTGACAAGCACAGACCTTTTTAGGCAGGTGACTGGCTACCTTCCAGTACTCAAGGCCCTGTACCACAAAGGAACTAAAACTTGCAGGGGAAATGAGACTCTGATTCGACAAACTGCCTGAGAGTTGTCGAAGGCTGCAGCTTTTGTGATTTTCTTCTCCTGCTGGGGTAGGCTTTTCAGTGATGGAGCCACCTTTGATTCATCCATACTTCCTCCAGCAAGTAACTCTACTGTAAGGAACACAATGCCTCATTAAGCTGCACTAGGGTGGAACCATCGCTGTGCTATGTTGATGGCGAATTATTTAGACTACATAGATAGATGTTTATGTCTCCCCAGGAAAAGTCACAAAACAGGGAGCCACTTAAGTCACCGTGTTTGTGGTAGTTCCTTACAAAACAATAGAAAAGTCAGCAGAGCTTGTTACGTGAAGGGAGGTGTTTCAACAAGTGTTTCAAAGAGAAGTAACAACAGCTTTGGAACTGGCTGGAAGAGAAGGTTTTGTAGGGACAGCTGTGAGTGGAAACCTGAGTTTTATGGATTCAGGGCCAGGATGGAAGTGAGGAGAGTGTTGTCAGAGAAAGAGGAAGGCAGTTTCACCCTGCCATGACAGTGAAATTGTAATCTGTAGGTACGTGAGAAGCGGGATGTATAGCTTAAGAAATGTCCAAATAACATTTTCAAGTGTGCCACCTGCTTTCTTCTTGTCACTGTAGTAAAGTGCAATTGGAAATAAGTTAGGAGAGGATTATTACAAAAAGAAAATAAGACCTGATTCTAAAGTCTCAGACATTTCACAGGACAACAGAGAGTCTGTGAACAAAGGTAGCTCTTGACAGGCCCAGTGTGACTCTGTAGCTACTTGCTGATGTCTGGAGAACAAGAGCTCTTCAGGTGACTAAATGCAGGTCTCACAGATTGCCTCTCCACCATCCTAGCATGAGCCAAAGATAGGAACGGTTTATTTTAAAAAGGCCTGTGGATATGTCTATATTATAGTGGGTGTGTGGGAGAAACTCTTCTGGAAACTAAGTGAATGATCACATTCTCGAGCAAGATGTTTTGAATGATACATTGCCTTTATCAAATTGTGAAGGATGCCTTTAATGGTAGAACCAATGTACTGGCTGGTTTTGTGTGTCAACTTGACACAGGCTGGAGTTATCACAGAGAAGGGAGTTTCAGTTGGGGAAGTGCCTCTATGAGATCCAGCTGTGGGGCACTTTCTCAATGGCCCCTTGTGGGTGGTGCCATCCCTGGGCTGGAGGTCTTGGGTTCTATAAGAGAGCAGGCTGAGCAAGCCAGGAGAAGCAAGCCAGTAAGAAACATCTCTCCATGGCCTCTGCATCAGCTCCTGCTTCCTGACCTGCTTGAGTTCCAGTCCTGACTTCCTTGGTGATATACAGCAATATGGAAGTAAGCCGAATAAACCCTTTCCTCCCCAACTTGCTTCTTGGTCGTGGTGTTTCTGCAGGAATAGAAACCCTGACTAAGAAAACCAAGAAGCAAGAGTGTAAGCTGTACTGGCTGCAATGAGAATGTTTTCAGAGCATACTGTTTGCCGTTTTGTCTATTAGACTACTGAAATAGTGGATCCCAACAAAATTGAATTTTGACCAGTGAGACGGCTCAGCAGGTAAACATTGCTACTAAGACAGACCACGGTAGTCCAATTCCCAGCTCTCGTGTGGTAGAAGAAGAGAGCTGCTTCCTTTAAGTTGTCCTTTGACCGCCACACATGTACTGTCACATGCATGCTCACCCCCACAAATAAATAAATGTAATATATTTTTTTTAATAAGAAAGAAATAAGAATCTCCCTAGGAGTCTGTAACTAAGAGAAGGAGAAAATTTAAACCTGGTGTCTGCCAGATAGAGAACTTGCCCCCCAGGGAGAGATTTCATAGCACAGATCACTTGTCACACGACATTGCTGAAGAGACTCGAACTGAAACAGTGATGGGTCAATGCTGTGCAAGGCCATGGCTGACCCGGCTGGTTTACTTATTCATACATCTTTGCTTCTCTCCTAAGTCTCAAGAGCACTTGCTGCTTTCCCAGAAGAGCCAAGTTTGGTTACTAATACCCACATCTGATAGCTCACACTGCTCTAAAACTCCAATTCCAGGGGATCTTATACCCTCTTCAGGCTTACACAGACACCCTGACACACATTGCACACACATCCAATAGGCACAAACACGTATACATGAATAAAAATTGAAATTTTTTTTTTTTTTTAGAAAAGAAAACTACACATAATAACAACAAAACAAATGAGCCAATATCTCATACCAGGACCTGAGATATGGACTTGAGGAAGTCACTGAACCACTTTCTTTTCTTCAATGTGTCCAAACTGAACAGTGCCTCTCATCCTTTTTCTTTAATTGATCTGTTAAAAATGCATGGTCCAGTGCTGTGTAGCAATTTCCTCTGAGATAAAGCATTCCACTTTGGAGGAAAGCTTTGTAAGACCTAGGATGTTCTAAAGCAGGTTCTCAACCTTTCTAATGCAGTGACCCTTTAATATAGTTCCTCACATTGTGGTGACTCCAACCATAAAATTATATTCTTTGCTACGTCTTAGCTGTAATTTTGCTACCGTTGTGAACTGTAATGTAAATATCTGATATGCAGGATATCTGATATATAAGATCTCTGATATGTGACCCCCGTGAAAGGGTCAGGTCAAAATGCACTGGTTGAGAACCATTGTTCTAAAGGGGAGTAAAATATATCAACATGAGTTCAGGAAGAACTGACTGAATTTACTAGGTCTGTTCTCCCCTAAACTTATACAAGCAGTAAGAACTGCTGAGAGACACTGTCAGACAAGCTGTTAATGGATTAAAGATGGGGAATGATTCCAAGCACTGCATTGTGTCCATTATGTCCAGATTAATGTCTATATCAATGGCTGAGTAAATGGGATAAATTAGCAGGCGGATATATTTGGTTTTGACAATCTGAATACTTGCCATTGGAAGAGATAAGTATGAGGTTGAATGTAGAGATAAAGTAAAACATGACTATTGACATATTCGTACCTGACAAAGTGTGGGTTGCCAGATTCATTCTATTACAAATAGAACGTTTAATGCCAACTCGTCATCTTCAGAATTGCTTTTGCTCAAGGATAAAGCAGTGGTAAAATAACTTGGCAAACAAGACAATTGTTATCCATATTGCTAGCTCATATTGCCAGAAACTGGATAGATACTTTTGACTTTGGTTTTGTGAGAGTATAGGTTCTTCTGTCTGCACTCAACACCTAGCTTTACCATATGTCTTGCAGCTCTGCCACACAGTGCCAGGGTTATTACATCTTTCCTATTTTGTGTCCTGATACCTCCTTTGTCCCTTTAGAATAGATTCTATTGAACATCTGATTCCAGAAGAGCCCAACTTCATCACAACTGCATATATACTTTAGATATAGTTGTGTTTTCTTTCTCTTGACCAATTTCTTCAACTCAGCCAGAAATATGACAGTAAGTTTAGTCATTGGCAAACACAGTTTAGTCATAGCCTCTACAGTTATATTTTAAAAATTAAAGTCCAAAATTATTCTTGAATTACACCTTATTTGTAATTAATAGCTTTATGATTACTCAAGGCTACATTTGGGTCATTACTTTAAGGGACCCTTTGCTCATATATTCATAAAAAATAAGTTTGCTATCAATTGAAACATTTTTTCTTGTTCATGTTTTTCAACAACCAACTTAGTATGTCTTTTTATCTTAACAAAGTCTTTACCATATGTAATAATTTAAAAGTTTGTAGCAACATTTACATGTTGTTATAGTATAGTAAATATTATATATATACATATATACATATATATGTGCATATATGTATATATGTCTCTCTCTATATATATAAAGCTATCAAGACTTTCTTTTTCTTCCTTCACAATATTATAGATAGAAGACTCATTCTTACCATACATCTTAGCAACCCTAACCTATGATTTTCTCTTGCCTAATTGAGATGTTCTTAAAGGAAACACATTACAACTTTTTTGTTTTTTTTTCCTGTGGTATTGGTGATGAAATCTAGGGTCTTGTTCTGTACATACATGTTTGTGTATGTCCTTGTAGGGCCAGAGGTTGACATTAGGTGTCTTCGTCAGTTGCCCCCCACTATAGGTTTTGGGGCAGAGTCTCTCACTAACCCTGGAGCTCACAGACTCACAGACTCAGCTATATTGGCAGTCCATCCAGGCCCAGGGACACTCCTGTCTTTGCTTATACCTCCTCCCAGTGTTGGAGTTACAGATATGTAACATCACACTTGGCCTCCACATGGACCGGGACACATGCAAGTACTTTAGTGACTGAGTCATTGTTTCAATCCCACACCTTCTTCTTTATGTACCCAGAATGCCAACTTCACATTATTGAACTATAGGTATATTATTAAGCAAAATATAGACTGTGATCACATCAGTGTTATGTTAATTGACAGCTGATCTAATTACCAAAACTACTAAATGACTAACAAGCTGATAGCTTATATAGTGCTGAAGCCCTATACAAAGAAATGATTTGTGTCTTGAGCAGGATGTAGTAGGCTCACACAGAACAGCATAAAGTTTCATGCTGTGCAAAATAGTATGAAGTTATAAACTTCAAGATGCATTTACTTGGGGAAACTTCCTATTTAATATTTTTAGATTGTAGTTGATTAAAGGAAACTGAAGCTATAGGAATAGAGACAGTGGGTTAAGGAGAAACATATAAAGTATTTTCTGCTTTAAGACATTAATAAAAAAGGGTTCATGGGTAAAAACAATGGGATATTTCAATTGTACCTTCTCTAGACTGTCATCATTTGCTTCATCTATAGCTTTAGAATAAGGATGTTGATGGGCCTGAATCTGCCTGAGGGGAATGGTTTGATAAAGTCATTCCATTTAGGCCCTGGTCCTCCTTGCTAAGAAATAGAAAAACCAGTTCGCTCTAGTGGAGTGTCACTGGGTGTTATCAATCACACTCTAAGAGCAGGTCCTATGCCCAGAGACAGCTGGCCAGTGCAAAACAGAAACAGACTCCATCATTTTGTGTATGTGTGGGTGTGTATGGGGGAGGGTTATTTTCATTTTGATATTTGTTTTATTGTTTATTTGTTTTGGCTTTATTTCGTGTTTTGCTTTTGTTTTGAGAAAGAGAGAGAGAGAACATAAAGTTGGGTGAATAAAGTTGGGTGGGGAAGAGCTAGGAGGAACTGGGAGAGGGGAAAGGCCATGATCAAAATTAAATAAAAAGTATATTCGATGTCATTATGATTTATTCAAAAACATTGTGTACATTATAGTTCATTTCTAGTGGAAATATTGCCAATCAATGAGTTATAGGCAAAAACCAGTTATCTTTGGTGTAAACAATCCTTGAGACGAAATAACTTGAACTGTTCAAATGGGGAAGGAAACATTGGCAATAGCAGTTTGGGAAAGAAAGACCGAAAGCTCAGGCTGGAATGGTAACGACATAAACTTTGCATGCCTCGTGGCATAGGTATCACATTTTATATTGTGTAATACCTATTTCAAAACAAGAAAATAATTTAAACCCTATTTGCACCCTGTATGAAATCTATTCAAAATGTGTGAAAGGTCAGACTGCAGGAACTGAACTTTTAAATCATACAGAAAAGATTTCAGGATCTTCATTTCCTCAATGAAATTCCAAAGCACAGGAAACAAAAGCAAATGAAAAGGTTTCTGTGAAATAGCAGGCACAGTAGACAGAGTAAAGATACACCTCACAGAGTGAGAGACCATGTTTGCCATCTGACAGAGGGTTAATGTCTAGATTATATATGTAAGTAAAAAAAAAGTTAACAAAAAGCCAAGTAATCAAATTAAAAAACTGGGCAAATGGTTCCTAGAAGGGATAAACACTTTTGACAAAGTAGTAGGATACAGAAATAATACATAAAGACTTTCTATGGACTAGTAACAGAAAGTATGAAGAAGAAATTAGGAAAACAACATAAATTAGGAAAGAAACATAATAGTCTGGAGGGAAAATATATTAGAATAAACCAAATCAAAGAAGCAAAAGCCACTACAAAGAAAAGTCTAAAACACTGAAGAAAGAAATTAAAGAACACACTACAAGATGGAATGACCTAGTGATATCATGGACTTCTAGGATTAATAATATAAAAATGGCTATCCCACTAAGAGAAATTTATACACTAAATACAATGCTAGTCAAAATGATAATTCAATTATTCACAGAAATATTTTAATATAGCAACATTCAAATGGAAGAAAAAAAGACTGAAAATAGCCCAACCAACATTGAACAATAAGAACATTGTTATAGGTATCATTTTGCTATAGAAATTCAAACAACATAGTACTGGCACAAAAACAGATACACAGACCAATACAATAGAATAGGGATTCAGATATAACTCCACCCATTTATAGCTAAGTGATTTTTTACAAAGAAGGCAAAAATATATGTTAGAGAAAAGATAGCCTCTTTATCAAATGGTTTTCGGGAAACTGAATATGTAAACATAGAGGATTGAAATTTGATCCACATTTCTAACCCTAAATAAACATCAATTTCAGAATTTATCAAGTACGTCAATGTCAGGTCTGAAGCTACCAGAAAGTAAAGTAGGAAACATACTTTAAAAATGAGCATCTAATCTTCCTTCCTTCCTTCCTTCCTTCCTTCCTTCCTTCCTTCCTTCCTTCCTTCCTTTCTTCCTTTTTCCCTTCCTCCCTCCCTCCCTCCTTCCATCTCTCTCTTCTCTCATTCTCTCTTGCTTTCAAAAAATTGTCTAGAAGTATTGGTTTAGTTACTTAAAGGTCTGGTAGAATTCTGTTGTAAATCCATGTGGACCTAGGCCCTTGTGTGGGGGTTCAGGAGGCAGAAGACCTTTTATTACTGTTTCAATCACCTTCTTTTGTTATGTGATTGTTAGGTTGTTGATCTCCTTGACTTAAACTAAGAGATTGGATGAATCTAGAAATTTGTCCATTTTTTGTGTTTAGGTTTTTCAAGTTTCCCCTTGTTCCTTTTCAGTTAATTTCTGCTCTTATTTTTATTTCTTTGGTTTGGGTTTTTCCAAACTCTCAAGTTGCATCATTAAATCATTTGTGCTATTTCTGATTATTTAATATAACCAACAGCTTCTTAATTGGACTTAAGGCTGGGCAAACAGGAGGGAGTCTGTCTGGTACTGACAACAAAGTGAACAACTACCCATGGCTCTTATAATTCCTACCTTAATTCTACATACTTGACCTTATAATAAGTGTTTCTCTCACCAAACATCAAAGTTGCTTCTTTTTGCAGAAAATGGAGACAATTACAGAAATCCACAACTGGTTAAAGCACTGAGAGTAGGTGACCATGGGTACCCAGAACTAGTTGGCACCTTTACAGTGTAACCCATACACCCAAGACTCATTGAAGAAAAGCAGGCAGAAAGATCATGAGAGTCAGAAAACCATGATACCTGGTGAGAGATAGAGTCTTCTAGTCATGACAGGGAAGCTTATGAAATCTCAACAACGTGGTTGTCTAAACAAGACATGCATGTAATGACACCACCATTGGGAATCCCAATGCGGACAGAGGATCTTTCATAGGGCTCCACCTCTAAATAATGAACTATAGATAATTAATGGATACCGAGAAAGGGAGGATCAGTTTTAACCAGAGAAAAGACTCCTGATAAATTATTAAATCTGAAATGGTCCATCTTAAACATTTGTATATATGAGCAACACAAAGTAGACTCATTAGGTATACAGAGCATATATACATAATATATATATTATTATGTAGCCCTTTATGCATATTGGTATACACATACACAACATAATTAAAAAAGAATTCATGAATATGAAAGGGAGTGGGGAACACAGGAGGAATTGGGGGATTCTAAATATTTATATAGTCTTCATTTTGAAATTCTCAAAACATAATTCAACAACACAGGTGATTTCCGCTGCTCTTGATAGGATATGACTTTACTGTTGAAGATACCACACACTTAGTCCCAGAACATAAAGAAATCAAGTTGGAGATGAGTTGGGAGCTCTCTTTCTATTTGCTAGCCTTTATAGTGTCAGAAGGTGCTATAAAGTTTGCTTGGGAAAAAAAGTCACGCATAACATTACTCAGCTGTAAATACTGCTAACTAAAACCATGACTTGTCAGGCAAGATAATGGTGGTAAAACATTTACAAACTCAGCTAATTATTTTCTGATTTGCTTTGAGCCCCAGTCTAAGTGAGAGAACACACACTTCATTCTTTAATCTAGTCATGAGCCTACCACGATATCATTTGCTTTTGTTTGTGGATGGAGTGTGGGGCATTCTTGTTTTGCTAAGTGGGTATAATGTCAAAGTTCCTTCTTTGTACTCATGCTTATGCTTATTAATTTGTGTCATAAATTAATGGTGCAACCAGCTTCTAATAGAGAAGCTTCTTACTGCCATGGAGGGCAGCTAATGCAGAAATCTACAACTGGTCAGAGTGACAAGGTAAGTAATGGTAGAATGAATGCTCAGTCCTAAGTGGAACAGCCATAACACTGCCTCCAGGGAGCAGGGAGCAGGGAGCAGAGAGAATGAGAAGCCAAAGGTTGGAGAGTTAAACAAAAGGATGACTTCTTTACAGTACGTAGCCATGGCACTCATGGATAGACTGCAGCTCTGCTTATCTGTATGAGACCTGCACATAACTGGGCCTGTCAACATTAAATTATGGATGAAAGAGGTGACACCAACTCCACCTCTTCCTGAAAGATTATTGGCAGTTAAATGTTGTTGAGACAGGCAGTGTCATTTTCTTCAGTTGATCAGTACCGACAAGTAGTCCTTGCTCAAGTAAATAACTCTCCACTCACATCTGAGTAAGAAAGTCTAATTAAACTCAGAGGGTCACATGCAGAAAGGAAGACATAAAAGTCTGAGGATATGATCAGAGGAAAGTGTCCAATGGGAGAGTGGGATATATAAGAAAGGGGAATGGGAGGGGAAACAATGAAGAATCATTATTATATCAATATGTGAACATGCCAAACAATAAAATAAAAAAAAAAAAACAAGCAAATGATCTTAGTAGAGACTTTGCAAATAAACAAATACAGATGGTTAACATACACATGGAAAAATGTGAATAAAAATGGTAATGAATGTTATCTTCCTCCAACTAGAATGATTATTAGTAAAAAATTACAAGTGCTGGCAAGGATGTGAAGAAAACAGAATTCCTTTTATCTGTTTTGTTTTGTTCAGTGCTGGGAACTGAACCCATGACCTTGTCTACGGTAGACCAGTGGTACCACTAAGCTACATCATCAGTTCCTATAGTCCTTATAGGCTGTGGATGAGCTTGTGGATTATGGAGAAAACTATGGAAGTTTCTCAAACAAACATGAAAAGAAGACCACTATATGCACCTCTGGGTATATATCCAGAGGAAATAGGGTCTGTGAATGGAGGAGACATGGTCACAGACTGTATGGCCCTGTTTGCAGGGGGTAGCCAGTTGTTTCCAAGGTGTGGCTCATGCTTCATATGTATCTCAGGATAACTATGGATGTGGCCCTACACATTTTTAGATGACAATGGCATGCTACTATCTCAAAAGGTTGGACTCCCCTGAAAGCTACAGCCCTGGTTTAGGTTCTTAACAACTGAATGAAGAAAGTCTGGCATATGAGCTGGGGAAACAGCTCACTTGGTAATAAAGTGCTTGCTTCAGAAGCATGAGGACCTGAGATCAGCTCAGTAAGGGGAACAAAACCCACAGAGGGAGGGACTGTGACTGGGATATAAAGTGAATAAATAATTAAACTAATAGAAAAAAAGAAGGTAGGTATAGTGTCTCACACTGCAGTATCAGTACTAGGGAGATAGAGATGGGCAAGGGTCATTCCTAAGACTTAGAGGCTAACCAGTCTAGTCTATTGTGAGACTCAGGCCCAAAGAGACCCCATTTCAAAAAGAGGTGGACAGACTTCCTGAAGATGACAGCTTGGGCTGCCATCTGGTCTCCAAGAAAACCACACACACACACACACACACACACACACACACACACACACACACACACACACACACAGTTGCAGTGAATGGATATGGCTAGAGGATATTGTGCTTAACAAAACATCCAGATGCAGAAAGATAAATATTATGTGTTTCTTCTCACATCTAGACCTTCAAAAAGAATATGAATTTGAAAGGAGAATGATTACTTAAGATTATAAGGAATGCAGGAATGAAGGAAATGCAGGTGGGGAAGAGGAGGACAGATTTGATCAGTGCATGTGACATACCTCTATAGAAACAATGTACTGGATATCCTTAACATATACAAATAATCCATATGATCTGAGGAATTTAACTCACATTTCATAGCATTTTGTTTGTGTGGTTAAGGGAATTGTCCCACATGGTGTTAAAACATAAGTAATATAGCAGGATATCTATTAGACATGGCCCCACACTGAAAACATTTAAAGTTTACATGCCTTACCTAATTATCTGAGTGGTAAATGGGTCAGTTGAGAGGTGTGTCACTGAATAGATTACTGTAGTGTACAGCACCTCCCCAGGTAGGTCCCTTCTACACAATAGCACCACAGAGAAAGAGAAGCTGTACACAACCTTCTGTGTGCCAGAAATCTCACCAGACTCGGCTTCCATTCAACACAAACAAAAACTTCCTGAACACTCAACAAGAAATTAAAGTATTTGCTAACTAAGTTAGGCAATAGGATATGGTAAGAGTGTAGAGTTGTGTATCTTTCAACTGACTGGAAATATCAAAAGAGTTAATTTAACACATGCTCAAAAGTGGGCTCAGCTACGTCCACGATACATTTACCAGATGGCTATTATTTTCTTTGCAGATGGAAAATGCTTCAGGAAATGATAAACTGAAAAGCAAGTGAGTACACCTCTTAAAAATTACTTTGTGAGATAAGGAGAAAGAATGTTATATAAGTATCATACTTAGTAAGAAATTCATATAAGAAAAATATAAGCTAATGGAAGTAGGTCCTTCTATAAGAAGAATGAAGAATTCTGTATTTGGTGAGGATGCTGCTGAAAAGGCCTCCTAGAAGAGATGTTAGTTGATACAGAAGTAATGGCTGTGTCACATATTAATACAGCTACACTTTAAAATGAATATTAAAAGCAATTTAAATCCTCATGTTTACTTGTCAGTTCATACACCTCACATGCCTTGAAGTTCAACTATGTATTGGCACTGTGCATTTCATAGTGCCAGTAAACACTACCAAATCAAGTGTTTTACTTGTCTTCACTTGCCTCTGAACTTTTTTGTACAATACTTAAGGTTATAGCTACAGAGGAGCCACAACTATCTATTCTTCTACCTAAAGGTTAGGCTACACTAAATATACCTAACAGAAACTCCTTATCTATCTATCTATCTATCTATCTATCTATCTATCTATCTATCTATCTATCTATCTATCTATCTATCATTTGTTGTGTTTTTCAAGACAAGGTTTGTGTGTGTGTGTGTGTGTGTGTGTGTGTGTGTGTATTCTTGTGTGTACATGTAGCCTTGCTCTATAGACCAGACTTGTCTCGAACTTACAGAGATCTGCCTGCATCTGCTTCTTGAGTGCTGGGATTAAAGACATGTGTCACCACAACCTGCTCATATGTTTTTATTAAATAACTCTAGGATGTAGACTTCCTCAGTCAGTCACAGTGTTCAGTGTGCGTAACATGTCTAGACTTCTATTTATATTAGTGCTTCTTCCAGGGATCACAAGGAAGAAACTCTTCATATGGCAAGAAATGTCATGATAAGTATGGCATCTGTGTGTGTATGGCTTAGTATATTGAACATGCTAGAAACTGCCACCATTTCTCTTCTGTATCACCTATGTTAGCACCTAACACAACTTTGCAGTGTTTTCGAATTCTAGTACAGAACCAAAAGTTTAGCCACCAATTCTTTTACCTATGGTTAAATCATAACACTTTTTTTTTCTTACTAATCCAACATTACATGATACTTAACGTTCATGTGCACATTTTTTCATTATTAAATTTGGATAATTAATGCACATAATTTGGTGATAATGGTACCTGGCAGCCAACAACCACCAATACATGTTCTTGTTGCCATGAGCATTTTTTATGCATTTGGTGTTTTTGTCTATTTTCCTTTACAAAGCATAAGCCTGCAGAGGACAGGGACATGATCTTTTGGTCCATCCACTGTGCATTGGTGCATATCTGCTACCTGTTGGAAGCATATGCACCTCAAAAAGGTATGGAATGAAGAATCTCTGTCTCTCTGTCATCTGTCTGTCTTAAGTGAGCTTTCCTGACAATGCTCAGTAGTTCTGGCTACTATAACTCAGCAAAGCTGCCAAGAAAACAGTGGGAAGGAGTCAGTGGAACAAATATTATATTACTGCAATTCAGGAAAAAACAATGGTCTCAGTTAAGGTTATTATTGATGTGGTGAAAAACAATAACCAAAATCAACTTGGGGAGGAAAGGCTTATTTAACTAATGCTTTCACATCTCTGTTCATCATTGAAAGAAGTCAGAATACGCTGCCTGTTGTGTGGCACAGATTGGCAGAAGATATCTACAGGTGTCTCTGCTGTCATCTGGAACTAGGAATGATGTCCAAGGACTGTGCAGATTTGGCACCAGACCTCACCAGCTGCAGCACTTGCTAGAGTAGCTACTGCACTATGCCTGGGCAACACAGTAGATCTGGGGCTACTGGCTAATACAGTAACGGCAGGGGCTCAGGTGAGCTGGACCAAGATTATAAACACAGGAGAATTGGTTCAAACATTTTTCTGCTATGAGGTGGTATGGATAAAAGAGATATGCCCTCTTCTCCCTTCCGCTTGCTACTTGGGGCAGGCAGGAGAGCTGTCCCTGGGGTCATGAGAGTGGAAGAGCTGGCCCTGTCCCTTGTAGGCTGCAGCAATGGGTGAGCTAGCCAAGGCAGTGCTGGAGATCTGGCTCTGGCAGTACAGGTGGAGGAGATCTGGCTGGCTAACTAACTTAGCTATCACTGGGGCCTAGAGCCAGGGCTTTGAATTGGCATACCCCAGCCTCTATAGGCATATCATCTATGAGTTGCTGGAGAATATGAGGGAGCCAGTCCTGCATATCCAAAGCTGCAAGATCTCCATGACACAAGACAAAAACAGTATATTGGAAAGAAGTCTCCATGAGGATCCAATATTGATAGTGTAGAAGAAGTCAGAGCCCTTGAACCAAACCAATGAATCATTGCAATGAACATTTGTAAGTAGATATGTGTGGGGAAAAGGGTATATTGTGTGACACATTGTGACACACTATACTTTCACGATGAGATTTTATTTTATTTTTTCATTTTAGGGGAAGGTTGTGGGAGTGGAGGACAGATGTGAAGGGACAAGGATGGGGAGATGAGTGGCATTGGGTTGCATAATGTGAAATTCACAAAGAGTTAAAAGTGAAAGAGTAGAAACAAAGGAAGAAACTAAGAAAGAAAGGAAGGAAGAAAGAATGAGAGAGAGAGAAAGAAAGAAAGGAAGAAAGAAAGAAAGAAAGAACTTGTGATAGGAAATCAAACGTAGCAAGTACCTGGAGGCAGAAGCTGATCAGAGGCCAAGGAAGGGCGCTGCTTACTGGCCTGCTCTCTATAACTTGCTCTGTCTGCTTTCTTATAGAACCCAGGACCACTAGTCCAAGGGTGTCCCTACCCACAATCAACTGGTTCGTCTCCTATCAATCACTAACATAGAAAAATGCCCTACAGGCTTACCTATAGTCTAATCTTATGTAAGAATTTTCTCAATGTGGTTTCCTCCTTTCAGGTGACTATAGCTTTTGCTAAGTTGACACAAAACTAATCATCACACTAAGTAAACCTAGGTGAAAAGTGAAATATTCCCACTGTAGTCGGGAAGTGGGTCTTAAGGAAGGAAAAGAAGGTAAACTCTTTTGGAGCTTGTAAATCAGTTGTTTCTGGATAGCACTAAGTTTTATGCTTTTTTTCCTCAGATATTTTACTTTCTAAACATGGCTCAATGTTGCTACAGAGTACACAGGTCGAGTTACAGCAACTGTGAGTGTGCCCCCTCTCCACACTGTAGTCCACTGTGAGGGTCACACCATCATCTGTTGTTTTTCTAAGGGATCAGGATATAGACAGTGTTTTTATGAGCTAAAGGTCTGTTGACTAAAGGTGGAAGTCTGGTAAAGCCTCTGTGTCCAATGGCCAATATAGGAGAATAATAAAAACTCACTCTGTGCATTATCTTTGACACAGAGCTCCAGTATCAGGGCCTCAAATACCATAGGTATTAAAACTACACTCAGGTCTGGCCACATCACCTACTTGCAAACAAAGGTCATCATCTGAAAAAATTCTCACTCCCATTTGGTCATAAGGAATTCAACTTTCTCAAGTGTCATCATTTATAACCCCAACAGTATGACCGTGTGGGGTTGAGCCACAACCACTGATTTCCAATATAGCAAGAATAGAAACACTTGTTTGGCAGCAGGGTAAAACTGACTTTATTGAAAATAGCTTTTCAGATTTTCTCTTTGTTCTGATTGAGATGGAGAAGACTATTAATAATCACCTACCCTCCCCCACCACATACACAATAAAACATTTGGAAAACTTGGCAGTTGTTTTCAACCCATTTCTTTTCTGTATATGTCTGAGGAACATGTGTTTGCTTTTTCTTATTAGTAAAAGAATCACTGGTATAATAATTTCTAATGTATTGTTGTTGAAAGTTTGTATTCTGTCTACTGCTCTACTTAAAGCCATTCCTTTCCTCCCTTGTATTCCTGGTTCTTTCCCTTAATGCAGCAAACTTAGTATTTCAAACAAAGATTAAACTTGAGTAATTGTTTCTTTAAAAAGAGGAATGAATGGTATTAGTTTTATTGATGAATCATCAAACTATTATTTGATTTTTTCAACAAAAATTCCTATAATCATGTTAGGGACTTGTGGGGTCATTTAAAAAAAATACAACCAACAGCCCACAATTTGCTTTACACCCATGTATCCCTTCTTTTCCTTCCTGCTCTCTTTTCATGTAAAAATCCCAGACTCATGACAATAACCACTCCATGCTCATTGAGTCTCCTTACCTTCATATTTCTAGGCAGGGAGTCTAGTCTTCTGTCATCAATTCCACACAGTATGGCCAACTCTACCCATCCCTAACTAAACACTTGTCCCATTAACTAGGAAGAAATATTAGATTATACCCACTAATTCCACTCAACACATTCCCCAGACCTAAGGTGTTCTCCTTTCCAAGGAGGGGCACTAGACCCACACCAACAATTCCATAGGCTCCTTTTAACCTTCCTGAGAACCATATGTATCATTTCTACCTTCAAATATTCATTCTATTCTTTCTCTTCATATAAGTATCATAAACTTACCCAGCCCACTCCACCAGGACCCATTGTTTAAAAAAAAGTCTTGATTACCTTCCCCAGAATGCTGACAATTGGCATGGGAGAATCTTCTGTTCCATATAATGTCTGCTGCTTGGATAATCAGTTAACCCAAACTAAGCTGAGACTACTTCAGTGCTGAACTGCCCAAAGACTGAACCTTAAGCATCCTTTCCTTGGTTTACTACCTAGCAGGTTGGTAACAGAAACAGAACTTCTAGGACCACCCCTCCCCAACACAATGCACCTGCACACACACCTACCTACGAAGAAATATTACCAACAACTTAAGTCTATATCTCATTACAAATATATAAACAATAAGTCTCTTACCAAAATTAATATTCCAATAGTAATATTCCTAGAGAAAGGTAACTTAGATGACATACCAGGCAATGATTTCAGACTAGCAATAATAAATGATCAATACATTCAAAGATGGTATGAATACAGAAAACAATAAAGAATGCTAAAACACAAACAGTTGAAAGAAACAATTCAATATATGAAGTTAGAATTCGATACATTGTTAAAATTTGGAGGGAAAAGTCAAAATGTAATAAAACTTGAAAGTTCAGGAATTCAAACAAAAAATTCAAAGGAAATAGTCACCAATATATTGGATGAAGTGAAAGATATAATATAAAATCCTAAAGAAAAGGTAGAGGAATAAATAACATGGTCAAAGAAAATTCCAAATACAAATTGGAAGAACTTAATGTGCAGGAACTCTAGAGCACTCTAAGGAGACAAACGTATGACTAATAAGAAGAGACACAAGTTAAAGGCAAAGAAAAAATGTTCTCAACAAAATCATAGAAGAAAAGTTAAAAAGGTGCTTATCAAATTTCAAAGGCAACCACAAAATAGGCAGAATCATGAAAAAAGATCTCCACATCATTTTATACACTGAATGTATAGGACAAAAAAAAAAGATATTAAAATCTGCAAAGGAGAATGTCAAATCAAATACAAATGCAGGCTTATAAGAATAACAGAATAAAGAAGACTTTACAGCAACAATTGATTGGACCAGTGCTCTACAACTTATGAAAGTCTATATCTGATAGAGGTCTAATATCCATTGTATACAAAGAACTCAAGAAGTTAGACTCCAGAGAACCAAATAACCCTATTAAAACAATGGGGTACA
>NW_022196903.1:54239795-54266865 GCF_008632895.1 Mastomys coucha
GCCCCTTAGGACGAACAACAATATGAACTAACTAGTACCCTCAGAGCTCCCAGGGCCTCAACTACCAACCAAGGACTGTACATGGTGGGTCTGATTGTTCTGGCAGCATGTGTAGAGTAGAGGATTGCAAATTCAATCATCAATAGGAGGAGAACTCGGCCCTGTGAAGGTTCTGTGCCCCAGTGTAGGGGAATGCCAGGGCCAATAAGTGAGAGAGGGAGGGGTGGTATGCATGGGGAGGAGGGAGGCAACAGGGGTTTGTTCTTGTTTTGTTTATTTGTTTGTTTGTTTTTTGGAGGCGAAACTGGGAAAGGAGAAATTTATGTGTAGGTAAAGAAAATATCAAAAAAAAAAAAAAAGAAAAAAGATTAAAATCTGCAAAGGAGAATGTCAAATCAAATACAAATGCAGGCTTATCAGAATAACAGAATAAAGAAGACTTTACAGCAAAAATTGATTGGACCAGTGCTCTACAAGTTATGAAAGTGCACAGATATCAGCCCAAACTACTGTCCTAAATAAAATTATCAGTCATATTTGAAAGAGAAATAAAAACCATTCATCCATGATAAAAACAGATGCAAGGAGTTTATGACCACCAACCCAGCTCTAAAGAGGATACTGGAAAAAAATATGGATCTGTAGAGAAAACAAAATTCCTCCAAGATGGTAAAGGAACAAATAATCCTAGAATATTAAGTACAAAGAGGTCTAACAAACTATAACCAAGCAACAAAATGGCATCAATTAGTAAATGTTATACAACAATAACAATTAATGGTCTCAACCCCCCAGTAAAGAGATAGAGACTAACAGATTGAATAAGAAAATAAGATACACTTTTTAGAGGCCTCCAAAAAAACATAGCCATGATCAACGACAGACAGTACTTGACTTAAAAGGATATTTTATTATGTAAATATGTATCATGTAAATATGACTAACAGAGTTGGGTCTCTGTGAGGCTAAGAGGCTCAGTTTGATCACACTATGTTCGAGGGGAAATGCTGTTTTTGAAAGCAATAACAGTTTCTAACAGCCATCTTTAGAGTTAGTATGTGGGCATTCTTGATTGACAACAGATAATTAAAAATAAAAATTTTACTACGATTATCACAAAAAGGATGGAAAACATATTCTAATCAAATAGAACTAAGAAACTAGCAGGTATTGCTATTTTAATATCTGGCAACTTAGACTTTAAATCAAAACTAATCAGAAGCAATAAGGGAGGAATTATATATTTGTATTTATATATATATGTATATATACATATATATAATTCATATACTGTATAAATACTTTATATTCATTAAAGAAAAAGTCCAAGAAAAGTATATTGTCATCCTAAACATATATACACAGAATGCAGAAGCATCCATTCACAAAAACAAAACAAAACAAAATCAATTAGATTGAAAATCACAGATTGAAATAAACACAATGATAAAGGGTGATTTAAATATTCCACTCTCACCAATGTAGCGGAAATCTAGGAAAAATTAGACAGGACTTTGCTGTTAAATGACATCATAAATCAAATGGACCTAAAGATGTTTAAAGAATATTCCATGAAAGCAGTCGGTAATATTTGTTTTTCTCAGCAGCCCAAGGAGCTTTCTACAACTTAGAGTAATTATAAGAAAGTCTCAGCATATATAGGAATATTTAATAATATCCTGCATTCTATTTGATCATTATGGAATAAAGATGGATTTCTACAAAATGACAGAAAGGTCACAAATTCACAACCACTATTCTACAGAATCAAAATGGGATGAAGGAAGAGATTAGGAAAATCAAAATATCCCTAAAATTGAATGAAAATAAAAATATAACACATCAGAGTCTATGGCACACACTGAATGCAGGCATAGGAAGACGATGAATGACACTAATGCCTACATCAAAATATGTGAGGGTCTTCAAATTAATAACTTAATAATGTACCTGAAGGCCTTATAAAGAAAAGAAGCCCCCCAAAGAAGTAGACAGAAAGAGATAATGAAAATCTGTGTTGGAATTAATGGAAACAAAGAGCTGGGTAATGCTGATGATTACTTTTCTCCTTTGGTATCATGTTTAGCACCTTTCAGTTCTATGAAAGCTAGCTGGTAGGGATGAAGCCTCCAGGTGAGCTCTGGCTTGATTTCTCCATGCTCTCAGGTGTACAGAGTCTTAAACAGTAGGGTTTTACTCTCAAGTTCTGGAGAATAGCCAAGAACATTGGCTTCAGACTGTAATGTATGGGAGTGTATGAGAATTCAACAACCAGTAGCTTCAGTAAACCATTCTTGGGATTGTGGCTTTTTATTTGTTAGTCTCTGAAGTCTAGTAGAGGCATTGGTGCCCCATTATAATATAATCAATCTTAAATTTCTACATTTGTTCATTTCCATTTCAAAGTCCTCTATGTCAAAAGTCCTCTTCAACCTTCCTCTCCACTTCCCCACCCCAGTTTAACCCTTCCTATCCTACTATTCACTTTCAATCTTCTATAAAAGTTCATTCTCCCTCCTTCCCTCCCCTTGAAAGACTCATCTCATAGCCCCTTGGTAATTTCCAATTGTATGTACATTCCAAATGAAACACATTTATCTGAGGATTCAGAACTAACACTCACAAATGAGAGAACATGTTATCTTTCATTCTGTGTCTATATTACCTATTTGAAATGGTTGTTTTCAGCTCCAATCATTTAGCTGAAAATTTCATAATTCCATTTTTCTTAACAATTGAATAATAGGTTATACCGTGAGGAATGATAGATCCCAGAGCCTGGTTGGTGTGATGTCAGAAGTATTTGATAGTCTGTGCATCTTTGAATACTTTGCAACTTCTCATACTTCTATTTCAGTATAAATGTTATCTGTAGAGAAAGTTCATTTCTGAATTCTCAAGGAGAGGTCATCCAGGTGCTTGATATATCACCAATATAAAGCATTTGTCTACTATATAAAGTATTACCTGTAAATACTTGTTAAATAAGTGAGGCTCAATTAATTATTGGAATATTAACCCTGTTAGATTATTAACATTATAACCCTTTGAGATAAAAGATGCTATACTTATCATCTTTTGGACTGAGGAAAACTAGATGAGAAGATATCTGTCAATTACCCAAAGTGTTCTACTATAGTGTAGTAAAGTAAGGGTTCTAACGCAATATCAAACAGCACAATATTTTAACCATATCCATGGAGCTGTCTGCAATTGTTAGCTACTGGGAGAGGGAAAGAAAGTTTTCTATAAGACTGTAGCCCCTGGTAAATTGACCAGTGGAAGGTCACACCTTTTTAGCACAAATTTGTTTTAGTGTATTAGAAGAAGAAGAATAAAAGAAAAAAGGAAGGAAGGAAGGAAAGAAGGAAGGAAGGAAGGAAAAGGGAAAGGAATGGTACACAGATATTTGGGTAGGGAGGGGTTGTTGGCTACATTGTGGGACTGAGTTAATATGATCAAAACAGTTTGCATTAAGCTATCAACTAAAAGGAGGGGAAGGCTCAATTGTAAATATCACAATGATACTCATCACAAATGCAGTGCTTTACTTGAATAGTAATTTCCCCTGCCCATTGCTTTAGAGTATGAACTCTTTAAGTTGGAGAACCTCTGAATGAGATCCTGCAGACATGTTTTTCAAACGATGTAATTTATCAAATAAATGAAGTTATAGAAACATGAAATTATATGAAAAAATTGTAATGATGAAAACTGACTCATACATCAGCATGTAGGAAATAGACTTTCAGAAACATGCAGTGAGTCATTTATAAGTTGCAAAAATGGTTAATTAAGCAAGTAGGAAAAAAATGTGCCCTCCCAAGTCTGAATCTGTCTAAGAATCTTACTAGAGAAAATACAGGCAACAGTAAAAGGCAAGGTGCAAGGGATGTTAGGCAACAATTCTGGAGTTGATGAATGTGCCACACACTCCTTCCTTGTATCTGTTGAGTCTAAGGTGTCACCAGATTTTGTGAGGAGCTCATAAGTGTGTTTCTCTTTACAGAGAGAAAACGTGTGTTTTCATGCCTAAAACTCCGATTTGCTATGCCTGGATGATGCTGAAAGTAGTTTAAGTCAAGAGCTGTTTTCCTGATTATTCTTCAATAGACATCTGGCACTAAAGCTTTCATTTTTAACTTAGATGACAACCATAGTGAGTTAATTGTGTTAGTTAGATAATTCATGTTAGTATAATAATTTTGTTTTCATTTCAACTTTATTCTTAAAGCATAAAAAGAAAAGCAGTTACTAAAATGCAAAATTTCCTCTTTTTTTCTTGTTCCTAAAGAACACTTTCTTTTTCAGTACTCAGTCATTGTACTTAACAACTGAATCTAAGCACACACAGGCCATGTGGAGACGGGGTGTTATGTAATGAATGGTGTGAACCTGACAGGCAACACAGTACGAGGGTGGTACAGTAGGATACAGCTGGTACTAGCTTGGAAACAGCCTTCTTGAGGCAATGTGTGACCCATAGAAAACACAACACAGGAAATGCCCTCTTCTTTGTCTTCCTATTTACTTTACACGCTCCTTATTAGATGATGAGATCATCAGTGTAAAACTTTGTAGGTCAAAAATATGCTCATTATGCCTAACCTAATGAGAGGATGAATTGCTTACTTTTTACCACATGGCTGTTTTTAAACTAGTTCAGAAGAAATCAAAATTCAAATTTCAGATTTGTATCCAATGCATTTTTACATCACTATAAAGTAAGAAACTTGTAAAATCAGAAGGCAAGCAATTCTAAGTTGGACATGGTATGCAGTTTTATAAACTGTGGCCAACATTTTGATCCATCTAGCATCCACCCACCCACCCCACGTGAGCCTTTAAGTAGAATCTTCTGGGCTACTCTCCTCCAAAGTCTGACATACAGAATCAAATCACGTGTGCATAAGTTCTCTGAGAACATGCTTGGAGTGAAAGGTGCAGCTGCAGTTTTAAAACTGTATCAGTAGAACAGTGTTGATGGGCTCTGGACAGCTCCTTACTAAGCAACTCACTTAAAGGATCTTGCATTCATGCTAGAGCATGTATTTCATCAGATGATCACCAGCTACTGAGCAGATGTTGCTTAATCACTGCCTTCCCACAGAGATTCAAGGACTCAAGGGATTATTTTTAAAAGGATAAGAGAGTCTGAAGAGGGTTTGACTCTGGCCCCAGTAAGCAGTGGTAGACCACTAAGCCTGCTTAGTCCCTAGAGTGCTACTCTCCTGAGAAAGGGGTCGCACACTCCCAAACCTAAAAAACACTGCTGTGGCAAGAACCTGGAAACCCATTCATTTAACCATCTTTTCTATGAGCTCCAATCTAAAAGTCTACTTAATTAAAATGTTAGGATAGTAGAGGCATACCTTTTCTTAAATAAAACAAAGAAAATTATTTTACATATGAAAAATACTATTTATAATGCACATATATCAATACAATTCACTGCTAATCTTTTCTACAATATTGTTTTCTATAGTTTTTGTAATTTATGGACAATTTTGGTTTAATATTAAATGGAAAATTCTAACAATATGCAATTTATAAATTTTAAATGGTCATAAGTCATTCCTTGTTCAGTATATAAATACCATAGATAGTACATGACTATTAGTTACTTAGTCAGCACCTCAGTTATTGATTTTCTGTGTCTCAGCATTCATGTTCAAGTAATCTTGCTTTACTTAATAATAGTCTCAAAGTACAATCTTTCATTATAGCATACTGCAATAATGGTTAGGCTATAATAATATAATGTTTATAACACAATATAAAATGTTATAATCACTATCTACTTTTGTTAATCTCTGACTGTGCCCAAAACATGAACTAAACTCATCATAGTTTATAGTTTAGCACTATCTTTATTTTAGTTTTAAAAATTGAATATATATTTTTTCATATTCACATTATGGTTTTCCTCCGCCAACTCCTAGATCCTCCCCACATCTACATTCTTTCTTTTTCTCTCTCATTAGGATGCAGAAAGGCATCTAAAAATTTCTAAGATAAAACAAAAACAAACAAGTTAGAATAGGACAAAACAAACAAACAGAAAAATTAAGAGCCAAAGAAAAACTGGATAAGCCAGAGATCTACGGTTGAATTAAACAAACTGCCTCCAACCCCCACTCCAAAAAAGCCAATGAAGTGATTCCTGATGATCATCAGTGCCTCGCCCAGTTGTCATCAGAGAGGCTTCATCCAGAAGCTGATGGGGGTAGATGCAGATACTATAGCCATACATTAGGTGGGATTCAGGGAACTCCACAGGAGACGGGGTGGAAGGACTGTAGGAGCCAGAGAGTTCAAGAACACCAGGAGAACATGTCACACAGAAATAACTGAGCAGGGTTTACAGGGGTTCATGAGACTGAAGCGGCAACCTTAGAGCCTGCATTGATCTGTGATAGGTCTTCTGCATATGTGTTATGATTGTTTAGCTTGGAGTTTTTGTTGGACTCCTAACAGTGATAGTAGGGGTATCTCCTACTCTTTTGCCTGATTTGGGGACCCTTTTCCTCCTGCTGGGATGCCTCATCCAGCCTTGATATGAGGGTTTGTGCCTAGTTTTATTACATCCTATTATGCCATGTTTAGTCGATATCCCTGGGAGGACTGCTCTTTTCTGAAGGAAAATGGAGTCGGATTGGATTTGGGTGAGAGGGGAAGTTGTGGGGAGGAACTGGGAGAATTGGGAGAAGGAGAAATTGTAGCTAGAGTTTTCTATACTGTATACTATTTCCCCCTTAGTTATCAGTTGGAGATAGCTTCTCTGTTAGGGATAGGAGCTTGAGTCTACTAGGACTAGGACTCCATCTGTTTTAGAACTCTTTAGGCCTAAACTAATAAAAAAGAAAAAAAGAAAAAAAGGCAGAAAAAAAAAACCACATACAGGTACTGAGACACACACAGAGAAAACTATCAAAAGAAAATAATAAAACATCATAAATAAGCAGATCTATAGGGAGTAGGGGGAAGAGAGAAATGACCAGACAAAGCATTGTGGGACTGAACAAAAATAAAAATCCCTAAATACCACTGAGTTCATTTTATGTTGATCATCTACTGCTGGGCAAGGGGCCTGCCATTAAGTCTTGTTTCTTTACAAAGAGTCTGTTGGATAAAATTGTGTCTCCCTTAGTTATCAGTTGGAGATAGCTTCTGGGTTAGGGATGGGGGATTGCTAGGACTAGGACTCCATCTGTTTTAGACCTGTGTAGGCCTTATTTATGCTTACATAGTCTCTTCATATGTGTATCAGCCCTGCTATGATAGAGGTCCCTGACTCTCTCCACATTGTCCAGTTGTGGGCCTCTTTATTTGTTCTCATCTACTGCAGGAGTATGCTTCTCTAATGATGGCTGAACAAGACACTGATTTATGGGATAGCCAAATGTTAGCAGTCATTTTCTTGCTACATTCCTTTGGTAGAATTTGGTTTTCCCTTAGGTCCATGGCCCATGTATCTAGTCTCACGTTTTTCACCACCTATATGATGTTGGTCATGTGTTCCATCTCATGGAGTGGGATTTAATTCCTATCAGATAGTGGTTGGTTACTCCTATAAGTTTGTGCCACAATTGCACCAGTACACGTTGCAGGCTGGTGACCACTGGAAAGAACAGGGTTTATAGCTGGGATGGTGTTTACCTTTCTCCTCTGGTTATCTGCAGAGTATGTCGAGTACCTTCTAGTACCATGAACACTAGGACATAGCAGATGAAGGCTTTAGGTAGGCACCATGCTCTCCATCCCCATTTTATTCTCTCATTCCAGTCTCCCCTATCCCCATATAACATCTATACTATTTACCCTTTCTATGGAGATCATGCCCCATGTCCTATTCCCTTACTTTATACCTAGCCACTGTAGTTATTAGGATTGTAGCTTGCTTGACAAAGATTTAAATGCTAACAACTATATAAACGTGAATGCATTTGTCTTTTGGGTCTGAACTAGCTCACTCAGGATAATTTTTTTTCTTAGTACTTACTATCTCTTTACCTGCTCATATCATGATTTCATTTTTTAAAAACATCTGAATAATATTTCATTGTATGTGTAACATATTTTCTTTATCCATTCAACCATTGACAGACATCTAGTCTGTTTCCAATTTTTGTGTATTATGAATTGAATAGCTATGAACATGGTCGAGCAAATGTTTCTATAGTAGAATGTAGCATATATATTCAAGAGTGCTAAAACCAGATCTTGTGGTAGGTCTATTCCTAGCTTCTCAAGGAACAGCAACCATGAGAGCCATCTCTTGAAGGGGACCAAAAATTAGAAATCTCTTTTCTGACTTCTTGAGTTCTTTATCTATATTGGATACTAGCCCTCTACCAGATATAGGATTGGTAAAGATCTTTTTCCAATTTGTTGGTTGCCATTTTGTCCTATTGACAGTGTCTTTTGCCTTACAGAAGCTCTACAATTTTATGAGGTCCCAATTGTCAATTCTTGATCTTAGAGCAGAGCTAAACAAAGAATTCTCAACTGACGAATACAGAATGGCTGAGAAGCACCTAAATAAATGATCAGCATCCTTAGTCATCAGGGAAATGCAAATCAAAACAACCCTGAAATTCTACCTCACACCAGTCAGAATGGCTGGGGTAAAAAATTCAGATGACAGCAGATGCTGGTGAGGTTGTGGAGAAAGAGGAACACTCCTTCATTGCTGGTGGAAGTGCAAGCTGGTACAACCAACCATTCTGGAAATCAGTTTGACAGTTCCTCAGGAAATTGGACATAGTACTACCAGAGGACCCAGCTATACCACTCCTGGACATATACCCAGAAAATGTTCCAACATGTAATAAGAACACATGCTCCACCATGTTCATAGTAGCCTTATTTATAATAGCCAGAAACTGGAAACAACCCAGATGTCCTTCAACAGAGGAATGGATACAGAAAATGTGGTATATCTACATCTATAATGGAGTATTACTCAGCTATTAAAAACAATGAATTTATGAAATTCTTAGGGAAATGGATGGATCTGGAGAATATCATCTTGAGTGAGGTAACCCAATCACAAAAGAACATACATGGTATGCACTCTCTCATAAGTGGATATTAGCCCAGAAGATCGGAATACACAAAGTAAAATCCACAAACTATAAGAAAATCAAGAAGAAGGAAGACCAAAGTATGGATACTTCATTCATTCTTAAAAGTGGGAATAAAATACCCATGGAAGGAGTTGTAGAGACAAACTATGGAGCAGAAGGACAATCCAGAGATTGTTCCACCTGGGAATCCTTCCCATATTCAGTCATCAAAACCAGACACTATTGTGGATTCCAGCAAGTGCTGGCTGACAGGAGCCTGATATAGCTGTCTCCTGAGAGGTTCTGACAGTACCTGACTAACACAGAAGTAGAGCACACAGCCATCCATTGGACTGAGCACAGGGTCCCCAATAAAGGAGCTAGAGAAAGGATCCAAGGAGATGAAGGGTTTGCAGTCCCTTAGGACGAACAACAATATGAACTAACTAGTACCCTCAGAGCTCCCAGGGACTAAAACACCAACCAAAGAGTATAAATGGTGGGACTAATGGCTCCAGCAGCATATGTATAGCAGAGGATGATCTAGTCTGTCCTCAAGGGCAGGAGAGGCCTTGGCCCTGTGCAGGTTCTATGCCCCAGTGTAGGGGAATGACAGGGTCAGGAAACAGGAGAGGGTGGGTTGGTGAGCAGGAGGAGTAGGGAAGGAACAGGGTTTTTTTTTCTTTTTATCAGAGGGGAAATTGGGAAAGGAGATATCATATGACATGTAAATAAAGAAAATATCTAATAAAAAATAAAGTATAATTTCATAGTGATGAACACACACACACACACACACAAAATCTCTTTTCTGATAATTGATGTTTTGAAAGCTGAGCACCAAAGCATCATTAAAAGTAATCAGAGTTATAATGTCTACTCACCTCTTCACATGGAAAGCCTGGAGGAAAACAATGTATGACTTAAAAACAGTTACAGTAAGTATATGTTTTTGGACGAAATAACTGGATAACTCATGAGTAATTGTTTGGATCATAATCATTTATGTCTTTATCATATTTTGTGATTGATACTCATACTTTTGGTTGTTCTAAAGAAATAAGAGACTTGTTATTATCAGGAAACAAACTTGCATAAAAATATATTTGTATATTATTAACTATAAAAAACAGAAGCTTCCAATGCTTCAGTTGAGTTACTCTGTCTACTTTACAAAGAGACAAAGATATTAAAGAAATAAATCTACACCAATTTGATCTCCCCTCTTATACTATTCTTTTATCTATTCTTATTGAAACAAACAATTACAAATGATATCATTCTATTTTCCTCTGGTAATCCTCAAATACATGTCTTTCCCTTGAATTTTCATCTAGAAAAGTGTGAGATTCACAACCATGTTTCACTGTTGCTCCAGAGGGAGGAATTGACTGAAGGCCAGCAAGTCTACTTCCACTGTTGAAAGTCTTGACTGTAAGCGAATGAGAATAGCATAAACAAGTGGTTTAAGTGTCACAGAGTCATTTGTATTTTAATGTTTTATAAAAGACAGAATTTTAAAAAATATGATTCTTTTCATACAATATATTTTGGTTATATTCTTTATCATCCACCCAACTCCTAGATCTTCCCCACCTCCCTAACCACCAAAATTCTTATTTCCTCTTTCTCTAAAATAATCAAAATCAAAACAAAAAAATTAGAGAAAAAAAGAAAAAGAAAGAAAATGAAACAAAAATCCCACCAGCAAAAACATGAACTCTCTTTCATCTTGATCAACTACTTCTAGGCACAAGTCCTTCCCTGAAGTGTGTTTGATATACCCAGTTACACTACACTGGAGAAAATTGATTTTCCCTTTCCCAGTATAAATTGTGAGTAGCTTCTTGGTTGTGGGGTGGGACCCCATGTCTATTTTCTCTTCTCAGTGCTAAGACTGTGTCTTGTTTGAATTTGCGCTGGCCTTGTGCATGTTCTCATAGTCTCTGTGAGTTCATATGTGCATTAGTACTACTATGTGTGGAAGATGCTATTTCCTTCGAGTCATCTATTACTTTTGGCTCTTACACTCTTTTCTACTTAGAAAAAGTTTCTTTTTCTACATAGATTTCATAGCCTTAAGGGGTTCAACAAAAGCATTCTATTTAAGACTAAGTGCCCTAAAGTCTCTTATTCCCTTCACATTTTTCAGTTGTGGATCTTTGCTAATTAGTATCTACTGCAAGAAGAAGGTTCTCTGATGATGTGATGTCTTGAGTGATGTATTGATCTATATCTATATCTATATCTATATCTATCTATAGATATATACATAAATATATATAAACTATATTTTATATATATAAATGTGTTGTTATCTATGATCTTTTTACAGATTAATAGTAGTTGACTCTCCTCAAGGATCCATCACCTATCTAATCTCAGGTTCTGGGCCCATTAACAGTGTCAGGTATGAATTCCATTCTATAGAATGAGCCTTAAATTCAATTTTCAAAAGTGATTCGTTACTTACATAACAATTGTGCCACCATTTCACCAGTATGTCTTTCAGGCAATCATTGTTTTGTTTTGCAGGGTGTGTTGTAGGATGTCATTGATGATTACTTTCCTCTTCTGGTAGCAGCATTCATTTTCAGAAGAATGAAGCTAGGCAGCAGAAATAAAACTCTTAGTTGGCACAGGCCCAGGTTCTCCATGTTTGATGACATTAGGTGGTATCTTCAGCAATAGGGTCTTAACATCAGGTTTTGGAGAACAACCAATAGCCTGTGATCCTTCGGTTTGGCAACACAACCCCTTTGGCCAATGACTCAACAAGATCTGTCTTTTGAGTTACAAAAGGCATAGATTTAAAGTATACAAAATTAAACATTGATAACAGTTTAAAAATATGTCTTGAGAAAAGTTAGAGAGAAAGAGATGAATAATTTAAAGTTATTTCATATAATTTTTTATATTTTATTCCATACTGTACCTTTTAAATCTTTTAAAATTTAGAGTATAAAAACATAAATACAAAAAGGTCTAAATGGAGAAATGCCTTATTTTTAAACATCAAATTATAGCAATATTAAAGCTTTTAGCCATAGTCAACTAAAGAGAAAAAAGCTCACTGGGATAATGAAATCTAGAAAAAAATCTGAGTTCTTTGGGAGAAGTAATTTTCCAGAAAACTTAAAATGAAGAAAAAGTAGAAAAATAACTTTCATAATACTCACTATGAATAGTTTTACTCCAGCAACAAAGAAAAAAATATTTTGAGTATCATAAATGTTATATATTAGAATTTTGAAAGCATTTTATACTAAGTATCATGGTATATACTCATAATTCCAGTAGTTAGAAGACAAGGGCAGGATGATTGCAAGTTCAGTACTAGCTTGGCAACTTGGGAAGGCTTGTTTCCAACTAAACAAAATATCAAAACATTTTTGTCGCTGCCACTAAGTGATACATATCATCTTTAATAGAAGTCAATATGGAAGAGCGAATTCACAATCGAAAACTGAATCTATCTTTCAGCTTCAGGAACACTTGCAATTGTTGCTGATTAGCATTGAAAGACTTGTTGAAGAGGAAGAACTCATTCACAGATCTACCCATAAAGCAAGCAAAGACAGGATGCATCATGGATTAGAATGCTTTACCCATTAGTAGCAATTGCAAAATTTGTTTTCAGTAGAGATTAAAGACATCGATATTTTAAGTCATAAAAACTAATTGAATACACACAATGAATTTAATGTAAAGTGCCAAGAATATTAGCAAGCAACAGAACTTAAAAAGCGAAACATGAGCTAAAGATCAATAGAGTCTTTTGTTTCTTCCCATCACTTAATAAGTAAGTTTGTAATTAACCCTAAACCACAGTAAACACAGAATCAGCCATCTGTGCAGTGTCTGGCTTCTATCAAGATGATTCACAATTCCCGAAAGCTAGTTTAAAAAAATAAATAAAAAAATCAGCCTTCAATGACTGCAGATTGGTCTGGGAAGTTATTAGGCCCAAGGTAATCTGAGAATGTTCTTCAGGGCAATATCCCATGTAGCTGAGCCTCCAACCTGAATGAATAGACTAAGGGTTTTCCTGATCCTAGAAAAAACTTGGGAAAGTTTTCACCAATGTCAGTATTCAAAAGCTGCTGAACTGTGGCCCGGGGGGACAGGCTCCACCTCAAGCTGGCAGCAGAATCTGGCAGTATCTTTCAGTGAGGTTTCAGTATGGTTTGGATGAGAAGTACCCAATACCTATATGTTTGAATAATGGTCCCCAGTGAGACACTAGGAATGGCTTGACTTCAGTGGTGTACCTCCTCCCACAAGGCCATACATGCCAATCCTTCCCGAATAGTTCTACTGTGGTCCCATGTAGAGTAGGAAACTTCTACTTATTTTACTTTTTAATGTTTTTGTCAATTATTTGAGAATATCATGCAATGCAACCCGATCACACTCACTTCCCATTCTTCCCAGGTCTACCCTCCTACCCTTGTGCTCTCCCAAAAAGGAAAAAAAAAATAATAAACCAAGTTCAATTTGTGTTTTCCATATACTCATTGGAACATGGCTGAACTCCCGGTGGCCAGCCTTTAAACATAACTGAGTCCTCCCCTACAACTCCAGCCAGAAGCCATCGACTGTGAAGAGCTACACTTCAGCACTTTATCACAATTTTAAAACATTGTTGTCCATCGTTTCCTGTCTTGATTGTTTCTTATTTTATTTTTGGGTGAGGGTTTAGGGAGAGGTTATCATAGAAGCGTTCAATGTCTCTCGTTCTCAATTACGAATCTGCAATCATCAACAGCGGAAAAAAAACATCTGTGCCCATAACAGCCAGTGGCAGCGTGAACCGTGAGCATCAACATGGTCTCCTGCTGGAGGCCTGATTACAAACATCAACCTGCTTCTGGCCAAGGCACCGATCGTGGACATGTACACTAGCATGGCTCCAGCTGCTCCATGGACCCTTAGCATCAGCTTGGCCTCTGGCAACAGCGTGAACCATGGAGGTCTTTTGAGGGGGCTTAGTCCAGAAAATAAACCGTTATTCATCTCACATATTTTCTTGTTGCTCAGTCAGGGCGATGGGGCAACTGGGCAGCATGTTCAGGGGCAGAGCTTGTAAAAGGTCCAGGCTGCCGCTGCTCACCAACCTGCTGGCCCTATTTGGCAATCACTTGTTGTAGCCTCCATCTCTCTAGTTCTACCTCTCTCCATTGCCCCAAAGCCACTGTTTTGCCCCCCCCCACCTCTGCAGTGCATGTTCATCCATCAACATTGTGTTCGGCACCAAAGTTTTGCTTGGCACCAAAAACTTCTCTGTGTTACACAGAATATTGTTTTACCCATACAACCTTCCATGCAAATACTTATTAAAAGGAATAACTGGCTTGGTTGACGGTTTCTGGTTTTTGAAGTACCATAAAGACTGGACTATCAATGTGTCCTATCGGATATCCTGTTGTTGCCCAGAATCAGGGTGACCTTGCATCTGGGAAGCTTGTTTGGGGGCAGGATCCATGGGAGCCCCAGGACGCTGCATACCTCCTGCCTGTGGTGTCAGCTGCCTCCCTGGCTTACCTGGCACACCATCATGCTTGCAGTCATAGCGATGAGTCCCACTCAGCACTAACATGCTCTCCCTTCCTCCTCAGTCACCTCTCTCTACTTTTGCTTCTCTCTGTCATGTGCAGGGCCTGTTCTTCCAAGTTTCTTTTTCTTTTTTGAGACTTCCAGAGTGTCATGATTACAGATGCATGCATCCCAACCCCCATTTGTTTTTTTTTTTTTTTAAGGAATCTCACCTCCAGCTGGCATCTATACTCAGACTCTACAAGCTCAGCAGCCACTCTTCAGTGTACTTGGACCAACCTGTCAAGAAACCAGGCTGCTATTCAGAGTTCCTGTTCCCTTAGGTTCTTCTTGCAACGGCTTTCATCCTTCTCAGGCCTTCTAACACCTCACTGTCAGGGTATTTATTCACTGACTCTCCTCATACATTAAAGTCTAGAATCTAGAACGTTACCTGAAGATTTAAATCAGAAAGTGAGCGTGGGCAGAGCTCACCACAAGGCCTCTGCAGGCCCCACACTTACTTCCAGTTCCCGGTTTCCAATCTTTATAGGCAATTAGGATATGAGGTGGGGTGCCAGGCTCCCTAAATGCGGCAGGATTCCACCAGTGCTTCTTAGCCTCCTCTGTCTCTGATTTGGCTGTTAGCAGCCAAAGTTGGGCAGTAGGCAGACAGTGAAAGTCTGTGCTCCCCCATTCCCCAACAAAAGTTTTTTGAAAGGGAACTATTTGTGCCACAAGAAAAAGAAAACCATGGAAAAGAGCCAATAACAGAAGACTTCTAGAACTCCTGGAGAGTGGCAATCCAACTGTGCAAATATCTGGATGTGTTCACCCAGCTACAACTCCATCGGCAGGAGAAGAGGTTTCTCTTTTATGGTGCTCAGCCCTAAGAATTACAGCCTAGCCTTTCTCAATAGATGACTTGACTCTAACCACCAGCTCCATTGTGCATTTTCTCCTAAATTATACATTTTTATTTCTTTCTGCCTACTTCTGGCTCCGAATAAGAACTGTAGACTTGAATAAGAATAATCAATAAAAAGAACAGTGAAAATTCAATGTTACACTATCATAACTTTCCCCCCACCAAATAATTCCACCCATTACTATAAAGCTCAGCTTTATGTAAATTCTCAGGATGAAGGTAGAATGCAGTGAGATTCTTTGCCAAAATATCACATGAAGAGCATCTTTCTACCCTGTTGCTAAAAGAATACTCTTTTCTCAGGAGCTATATGACTCAGACATGCACCACCTGCATTAGTCTGAGTACTTCTGCCTTCTAGTATTCTACAAAAATGACCACTAACCTCCATGAACCTCTGTGTACAGTACCCAGTAGCTTTTCTGGCCCAAAGTTCAGGTTGGGCTTCTCAGAGGGATAATGCCACTTCTTTGGTAATTTTGTGTTAGTTATTTTTCTGTTACTATGATAAAATAACCTGGCAAATAGAAAAGAAAGAGTTTATTTTGGTTTACAGTTCCATACAGATACAGTGCATCCATCATCCATCACAGTAGGGGCAAGCATGGCAGCATGAGAGAGAGAGAGAGAGAGAGAGAGAGAGAGAGAGAGAGAGAGAGAGAGAGAGAGAGAGAGAATTTCTTTATAGGTTGGTCAGATTTTTAGTTTTCATGATGCTATACCACCCATGTAAATAAGTAGCAAATGGAAAAGAAAACATGGTGACATTAACAGCAAAATTTCATTAACTTACTAAAGAAACCTGGTGAAGGGGCTGGTCCTACAGATATAAAAACTATGCGATATCCATGATACAGGGCAACTGCAGGATATCTGAGAGGAATTCCAGTGAGATTCCAGTATCAATAGAGTAGAAGGAGTTCACACCAGACCAAAGAGTCATTTCATTCAAAGAAGTGTGGAGAGAGCGGTGCACTGTAGGACATACTGTGATGCATGACAGCTTCCAGAACCAGATGGTTTTCTCTGTGAGGGAGAGGTTGCAAGGGTGGAGGGCAGGTACAAGGGGAGGGGGAATGGGATGGGGGGCATAGTATGGTATTCACAAAGAACCCATAACACAATAAAAACCTGAATGAGGAGCTGGGGGACATTTGTGAAGATGTGGTGTACCTGGGAAGGTGTTGGTGACTGCCTGAAGGAGCTGCTTTAGAATTTCTGAAGCAGTTTTCTTCAGCATCATTTCTGATGTGTAGAAAAATAAAGAAAATTCTTTAGTATATTTCTTTTTTGTGTGTGGTAGGCAGGGTGGTACCTTTGTTTTTTTTTTTTAACTTTTATTGCATTATGATGAGAAAAGTTACATGATTTCAATTTATCTGAATTTGTTAACATTTAAGAACATATTTTAAGTAAATAGAATTAAATCACATTCTTGTTTCCCTTTTGTACCTCCACTCCTCCCAGAGACCCCTCTTCAATACTTACAATATCTTTTTTTGTCATATTCTTTAAAATTTATAAAATATTATAACAATAAAAATGAGTATTATAAAAGTTGTTGATATAAAACAACAATCAATTTAACATTTAGATGCTCGTCTACAGCAATAGTGAAAATACATTTTTCTCTATATAAATTTTAAATAACTCCAAACATATTAACTGTATACTTCAAAATATTACATCATTATATTTAGTATATTTCAAACATAAAAATTCATATGGATATAATAAAAATTCCAAGTTTTTATTTTAGGGAAAAAAAAACCTACGTACTTGAGGTAAGCCTTAAGCATTTATTTTTTCATGCTAAAGAATTTATTGATTGAATTTATTTATTTATTTATTTATTTATTCTGTGTATAAAATGATATCAATGAGTCTCACTTTTGGACATCCTTCCTCCTCAGTGTTAGGCTTTTAAGTTAAAGGCTGGATTCTCTACCTCATACACAACTTTTCTGATGGTATTTTGATAGTAGCACACAAGACTTCATCCTTTCAAAGCAGTTCTTTGTCTAGTAGCCGAATCGCATCCTCTACTACTTTACTTATAGTTACACAAAGTCAAGGAATGTACAGAAAAGAAAAATATATCTCCTATGATATGGATTCACATCATAGAAATATCTATTTATGTGACACGATTTCATTGTTGAGTTTAGATGTTGATTTCTTCCAGGGAGTCAAGAGTCAAGGCAGATCTAGGAGTGTAGCTCCTGATAAAATGCACGTATCAGTTCAACAATGGGAAAATTGTATAAGATATAGAGTCAGACCAGCCTGGATCCAAATCACTGTCCTGTCATCTATTATATGTGTGTATTGAGCCAGTTAAGTCAACTAGGCCATAGCTCCATTATCCATGAAAGCAGATGAATGTTGATGTGCTTACTGTAAGGTGAACTGAGATACCACATGTGTGAAGTACCTAGCACTTAGGAAGGGCTTAGTCTCTCCTAGTTCAAGATCTACAGTTTATCTACTATTATCCACAGTGTAGGTAGATTTATCTTAATTTCCCTTGACTCTTGAGGTTATCTTTGAGTATTTTTTAACTCATTGATTGCTCCTTGCCCTAACTATTAGCTATATGGTTTCTAAATTTTATCATTATGTTTCAAGTTCACCCTAATTTTTGCTCTTGCAAAACCTGACTAAGTATGCCCTACACAATACCAATTATTTTATCAAATTCTGCCTCATCATTGTTTACTAAGCATAAGAAAGTACAACTTCATAATAATATCTAGCATGTTATACACACTAGCTTGTTTATAAGTTAATCAGATCAGTAACATTTAAATAAAAACATTGTGAAATATTTACATTTTATAGTTTCAGTTACTCAGTACCAAATGCCATCTGAAACTGTTCAGTAAAAAATTCTAAATAGGGGGCTCAAGAGATGCTTCAACAGTTAAGAGAGCTTAGGCTTTTATTGAAGACCTGACTTTGGGTCTTAGCACCCAAGTCAGTGGCTCACCATTGCCTGTATCTCCAGCTCCTAGTGATTGAACACTCTCTTCTAACCTCTACATGCATGCATTTGCATACTCTCTCTCTCTCTCTCTCTCTCTCTGTCTCTGTCTCTGTCTCTATCTCTGTCTCTCTCTCTTTCTCTCTCTCTTTCCCCCACACCTCTCTCTCTCTTTATCCCTCTCTCAAACACACACACAAATAAAAATGTCTATAAAAACACTAAAAATAACCAATTGCTAAATTTTATGACATTATCATAATACTCTTTATTATTAGTGTTAATCTTATACTATCATCATTAATTTGTAAATTAAACTATCATAGGTATAGGTGAATAGGAAAAGCCAAGTACTGATAGGAGTTTGTACTACCTGTGGTCTTAAGCAGCCACTGAGGAGCATGAAACATGCCTCCCTTTGTTGGGTAAGGGTGACTAAAGTTCAGAATTTGGCATGTGATTCTCATACAAAAGCCTAATAATCTTACATGCAGCTCAGGATGTGTGGTGATACCTGAGAGTCACAGGCCTACTGAAGAGGTTTCTGTCTTCCTTTCAAATTTGGCTTGTCAGCTTTGGTGTTGAGTGCTAATATATATGACTTTATATTCCATTTTCTATCAAAGAAAATACACTTTTTTCCCACAGCAAATAGTTAGGGGAAGAATCCCAATCTATCTTTTGACAGATATCAAAGAGATTTAATTTAATTTAAAACTTTAATTACATTGAAAAATTGATTCAGTTAAAGAGATTTAACTTAATTTAAAACTTTAATTACATCTAAAAATTGATCCTGCTAAAGTAATGCACAGATTAGATTAGAAGTTTTAGGCAAGCTTTGGACATTCAAGTGAACACAAACAGAAAAATGAGCCAAATGAGATATAAAGGGAGATTAGTCAGTTACAAAGTATATATATTTAAAATAGTGCTACACCAACCTATTTATTTATTTTTATTTGTTTGTATGTTTATTTGTGTGTGCCCACATGATGCTTGCCTGAAGGCACACACATGTGTGCACATGCCAGGCATGCCTGCATGCTATGGCACTTATGTAGAAGTCTGGGGCCAGAGGACAGCTTGTGAAACAGTTTTCTCTTCCCACTTTTATGCAGACTCTGGGAACTGAGCATAGATTATTAGGCTTGTATGACAATCATTTTCATCCACTGAGCCATCTTGCTAGCATGGATTCTTTCTGAATCCCGGTTCAAATATATTCAGAGTAAATTAAAGGATTTAATTTATTAGCACAACATTTATCCTCACCTCATTTCATGCTAATTAAGTGCTAACACATTGCAAATCGGTAATTTGTACTGTTTCCAGAAATATGTGATGAAGCCAACTTTCCTGCCAGCCTGCAGGAATCCTACAGATGGGATGCCTATGTGTGAGGACGTGTTACTGCTTAATACTTCAGGAGGCTAGGGAAAGTATGAACAGGGAAGCACATCTTAGCAGTGGAGGGAGCATGTTAAAAACAAAAGGATGGGGCTAGGGTAGGGATATGGTTCAGTAGGTAAAGCATGTGTCAAAAAGTAAGGATCCAGGTTCAAATATCCAGAACTCACATAAATCTGCTTGTAGTAATATGTGTCTGTAATCCAGCGTTTGTATAGTTAGATGAGGCAGAGACAAGAGAATCCTCATGAAGTTGGGCACCAGTTTGCCTGGTTTACACAGCAGTGAACAACAAAAGAGAACTCTATCTCAAACAAACAGGGAGGGAAGGACTTGTCAGACATCCAAGCATGTCTCCTGACCTTTACCTGAATGCCCTGGCACATGTATGCCTGCACACACACACACACACACACACACACACACACACACACAGAGAGAGAGAGAGAGAGAGAGAGAGAGACAGACAGACAGACAGACAGACAGACAGAGAGACAGAGAGATTTTCTGTGGGGGAGACTTTATTAAATTCAAAGCTTTTGCACAGCAAGGGAAGCAGCTGAGCAAGGAAGGATAGATCTTACAGTGGGAGGAAAAAAATGTTTTCTAACTGCACATTTGGCAGAGTATTCATTCTTATCTAGACAATTAAAATAATTCAGGAAGCTAAATAACAAAGAACTAAAAGAACCCAATCAATAATGGGCTAATAGAATGAGCAGTGTTCCTAATAGCTGTAGTACAAATGACCAATAAACATATGAAAGTTCATCATAATTAAGTTAGTGGATAGCAAATTAAAACTACATTGAAAGTCTATCTTACTCTAGTCAAAATTTTAATTATTAAGAATCCTAGTAGCAGCAAGTCTCAAGAAATAAAGGAAAATTGAAACAGCATCCTATATTCTATTTGACCACAATGGGATAAAGTTAACAATAAACAACAATGGAAACTACAGAAAATATAAAATATTGTGGAGATTAAACAATACATCACAGAATAAATGGATTAATGAAGAAATCAAAGAAATAAAAACATCCTTAGAATTAAAAGATAATGAAACACAGCACATCCAAATCTATGACATATCATGATGGCATGCCTAAAAGGTATATTCATGGCTGTAAGTGCCTACATTAAAATTAAGTTTACTGAAGAGATTTCAAATAGCCTAGGGATGAACCTCAGGAAATTAGAAAAACATGAATAAATAAACCAAAGCAGTAGACAAATAAATAACAAAGATCTGTATAGAAATTAATAAGTTAGAAATGAGAATGAATACAAAGAATCAATGAACCAATGCAAAGGAAAACAACACTGACAAATGTGTAGTCAAATTAACCAAAAGAATGAGAAGATCCAAAGTAATAACATCAGAGAGAGAGCAAGTGCAATTCAGTAGATACAAAGGAAACTCAGAGAATCATAAGGACATAGTTTAAAATTTTCATATTTTACTAAATTAGAAAATCTCTAAGAAATGGATTGATTTCTACATGCATACGACTCACCTGTTTGTTTGAGTTAGAGTTCTCTTTTGTTGTTCACTGCTGTGTAAACCAGGCAAACTGGTGCCCAACTTCATGAGAATTCTCTTGTCTCTGCCTCATCTAACTATACAAACAAGAGGAAGTAAATAATTTAAATAGATCCATAGCGGCCAATGAGATAGAAGCAGTAATTAAAGATTACCTAGCTAGGTTAGCTGTGGTACCATATACCTTTATCTCAGCACCAGGAGGCAGAGGCAAGCGGATCATTGTTAGCTTGAGGCCCATGTATATGTAGAGAGATCCTGGACAGCTAGGGCTACATAGTGAGATTATGTCTCATAAAAATACTTTTCTTAACCAAAAAAAAAAAAAAGCTCAGGGTCAGATGGATTCAGTAAAGAATTCCACTAAATCTGAAATACATAGTGCACAAATCCACCCTCTAAATATCACAAGTTCTTACTTATGGATCCTCACATAGAGCCTTTGGGTTTTATGTTTAACTTGAAGTACCCATGGAAACCAGACAATTAGAACAGGCCCACAAGGAAATGGGAAGAAAAGTGGAAGGGTAGGAGAGAAAAGATGTGAGGAGAGGGATAATTAACACTAATTATTAAAATGGCCATATAAAAATTACTATATTATAAGCTACACATACAAAATAAATGTAAACAAACAAACAAACAAACAAAGCAGTTTAATTGGAGTTATCCCAAACAAAAATCATAGGTTGACAAACAAAAAGTGTAGTGCCAGGTATGGAATACTTGTTTGTCAGGATGTACCATCTCTCTAAGTACTACGGGCTATTGCAACTGCTCTTAGTTACCCACCAGATCTTGTTCTATTGCTGAGGGTAATAGGACGGGGGGAAGTCAAATTGGTACTGATCAGATAGCTTCCTTCATGCTGGCTAGCTTTCTCAGTGGGTAGTGGTCCATGCAGAAACTCACAACTAGACCAAGTGTAGAGAATAAGTCTCAGTGAATTAATTGCTCATGCACAAGTGGGGCATTTATATCACATCCCTCCCATTAATGCTCAGGGAACACAAAGCAAGATGGGTCAGGGAGATTTTAAGAGTCATAGTGTCAGCATGAAGCAGCATCTCTTGAATGTGAAAGGTCATCTTTCTTCCTGAACTCATAACAGTTGTAGTTGTCAACATTCTATTATGGGTGGGAGATCATAAACCTCAACTCTAGATAGGGAGTTACTCACAGATGATGGCTGCTAGAAGAGGAAGGCTCAATTTTCTTTAAGGGACTGGTCACTGGTAGGTTGATCATGTTCCAATGGATGGCCTCATACACATAAATATATGAAAACACAGCACAAATTACACTCTGTGGGGTATTAAAAGAAACATTGAAAAAGAAGTGGAGGAATGGGCAGGAGAATCAAGTACCATAAGAGGGAGGAGTTGGGAGTCAATGTAATCAAGATACATTGAATGCCTATATGAAATCCTCACAGAAGAAATGCATTAAAACAAAACACTGTAAAATTTTAGTAAGTTTGCAGTAGAAATATAAAGCAGTCCAGCCACTATTAAAATTATCATGGAGTTTCCTCAAAAGAGTAAAATAGGTCTACTTATAGCAGAGCTTAGCCAAGCATTAGAAATCAGCTTAACAGAGATACTTGTCCATCAACGTTCAAGGTACTCTTACTTACAACAGTTAAGTTATGAAATCAACTTAGGTGTCCAAAAACAACAGAATGAATAAAATATAATTTAAATACACATTGGGATTTTACTTTAACCATAAATATAGTTACATCATTTTCAGGAAAATGGATGCAATTAGAGAAAGTCATGCTAAGCTAATTAAGTCACTTAGATAAATATTGAATATTTTCATGTTTACCAGTGACTAGCTGACCTGCATCTCAATTCCAAAGAGTGATATCAGAACACAAACTTTGAGTTAGAGAATCTAGAAAGTCATTATTATTATGATCATTGTCACAGAGCTCCTGAGAGTGCCTCCCAGGTGAAAACATTTGAGATGTTTCTCCCAATCAATAAAATAAGAAAAAAGAAAAACATTAGTGCAGGAGGAGGAATATCTTAATTTATTTATGATTAAAATCTGATTTTGTAAGTTCTAGACGGTTTGTGGGGAAGAGACAGTATTTTAATAAAAGCTTAGAAGAATGTCTGTGCAGAAAATTACAAACTATATGTTAATAAATAAAATGTGAGTTATTTTCTTTCTCAGTTGCTCTGTTGATTCAGAGGGCCATGCTCTCCTGGTGTCCTCTTCCCCTCTGGCTCTTACACTCCTTCTGACTCTTCTTCTGCGTTCCTTGAGCTCTGATGGAGAGGGGTTTGATGGAGACATCCTGATTAGAGTTATGTGTTGAGAGGGTTCTATTTTGTAGTACTTAGTGCTCTGGACTCTGAATCTAGAGTTGTGTCTTGGCTTGTACATACTTGCTTGTGGTCTTCTGCATATAGAACTTTCAGTTTAGTGTTTTTATGGACTCTTAAGTTGTGCCGTCTTGTGGGCTCTTTTCCTTCTATTTGTTTGCCTTGTTTAACTTTGATTGATGGTTTTTGTTTTATCTTACTGTATTTTCTTTTGTTATGTTATGTTGTTACCTCTTAGAAGCCTGTTATTTTCTTCTCTTAGAAGACAGAGAGGGAATGGATCTGGATGCGAGGGGAGGTAGGGAGGAACTGGGAGGAGTGGATGGAAAGATAACTGTAATTAGGATATACTGTATGAGAAAAGAATCTGTTTTCAATAAAGGGGGGTGAGAAGAAGTGACACCTTCAGTTCTGACTTGAACAGCCACCCACCGATGTGTAGTAGCTCAGCATATTCATTTTATTGAGTGGGGATAATAGGCAGGAATAAAAATATACAAGAAAACATAAAATTCTAAATGACCCACATGTCAGAATTGGTAGCAAATACCATGTCTCCAAACACACATTTGTAACAGATGAAGAGGCTGATTTGTGTATACGAAAGAACAAATGCACAGGAGAGTGGAGAAAATAATCATGTGTGTGGGAAGTGGAGCCTTCTTCAAGATGATATGCTAATCTTGAACAATATTGGCCATAGCCTACCTAATACAATAAAGCTTTATCCATAATAGTAGTGCCATATAAATAGACAAAGTACAACTAATTTGAAATTTCAGCAAAATAATCATATCAACACTAGTCTCTTTTTAGGCTCTAGTCTTTTTCAAATCATTCAATGCAAGGGAGTTTTAAGTACATTTGGTGGCATATAAATTAAACCTTAAACCCAAGAGTTACTTAACCCTACATTGTACACTCTTGCTTTCTACCTTAAGGAACATTAAGTTGTTTATGGACTCTGTAAAAATTATTCTCAGTAAAACAGGTGTTCAAAAATCCAGATTAGCAGAAGTTGTGAGCAAGCAAGAAAGCAAGGATCATAGAAATGTTTAAGCATCCGATAATGGTGATGATTACACATTACATATATACTAAGAGCCACCAAATAACTCACTTTAGGTGCATCAGCTTTATGTTAGATAATTTATGCCTTACTACCCCAAAGTACACTTGGCTTAAACATAAGCATAGGAAAAAGAAAGTCAGAGGAAAGCTTTCTGTTAAAATGACAGACTGCCTCAATTAATGATGGGGACATCTACTTTCCTTATAAACACCATGGGATGGAAACAGAACAATTTTTAAGGAACTGAGACCTCACTTATAAAGAGAACCACATCAGCAAAGCCAGAGCCAGCAGGTGAAAGACTCAAGCACAGATACCACTGTGTCTGCATCACGGACTCACACACTTTTCATGCAATCATTTTTCTCTTTGTCATCACAAGCTTAGATAACCTATCCCTCCCTCCAAATTATGTCAGTGGCCAAGTGTCATTACAATAAGATTTAAGATGCACGTGCATATTCAGCAAAGAACACATCATCTGCTTATCAGAATCTAGAATTTTAGAGGCCCAGGGGTTATAAAAACAAGAGGATTTTTCCAGTCACATAGACCTGGTTGGAAGCTGTCATGCTGATGCTGCGTGGACTGTATCTCTGACTGAGTGGCACCTTGGGGCAGATATTTGGTTGTCAGCCATCTAATTTTGTTCTGTGTTTAATCTTTAGCTAAGAAAAAAAAAACCCAACCAGCTTCTATATTTATTTAATATTGCTTGTAAAAAATAAAACACATATAAAACAAGAAAAAGGTCAAACTTGTCATTTAACACAATTTTTCACAGAAACATAATATTTTGAAAGTTCAAAAAACTCAGAAGGAAAAAAAAACTTCTCAATGAGAATGAATGTATAGAAAAGGAAACTTGTCCTTTGCTTTTCATGGGACTCAAATATCCAAGGAACATGCCTACTATCCAATATTCAGCAGTTGTTGAACAGAAACTAAACCTGCAAGGCAGGCTCCACTGAATAACGTGTAGGGCACCAGGACAGGGTGGGTAAGAGCTGCTGCACAATGCTCCACCCCAGAAGCAGTCATGGGTCTGACAGGGAGTGGAGAAGAGACAGGGGTGGATTTGAGGAGGATTTGAAATAATGTAAATATAATAATTATGTTTAGAATTCTAAAACATTTTAAGGTTTGAAACAATTAAGCCACGTCTGGCTACATTCTGCCTGTGCTCTTAAAATTTTGATTTTACCACTACCCTGACCCCATCACACATGCACACACATAGACTACACTATTTTCAGTTTAGGGTGCTATTTAGAAGAATGTAAAGACCATATCATGTGGGGATTGGCTGACAATACTAGGTCTCTAGAAGCCTTTGAAGGTGTTTCCCGATTTCACATGTGAGCTTCATGATTGCACTAATGTAAGCAGAGCCACCATGGCATAAACATTTCACATTAAGATAAAGTGAAATTTCTAAAATCTTAAGCCAAAACCAATTCCTCTTTCCACTAGTTGCTTCTGTTGATTATTTTTTTCAGCAATAAGAAGGGTAACTAAAAACATATTTTTTTTCTTCCCTACTTGCTTTTCTATCTCCAAAATAATACTCCCTCTTTATCACTTGTACAAGCTTACTCAGTACAGAGTCTGCTTCTGTAGTAGTCAAAATAAGTTGTTAGGAAAAGTAAAATAAACACATCTGCACAGCGGTAAGACTGTGAGGAAGGATTTCCCAGGCTCACTATCCTTGCCACCTTTCTGAGGAATGGTCCTGTATAAAGCTAAGGATGAGTATCTGAATTCTTATCTCATACTTCCTTAGAGACACTTGCATCAATGTAAGGTGGATAGCAACCTGGATGGAGGAGCCATTGAGGGTGTGCTGATTAGTTTTTGTCACATGATCACAAACTGGAGTGATGTGGAAGGAGGGAACCTCAAAGGAATAAATGCCATCATCAAATTAGCCTCTAGGCATGTCTGTGTGCCATGTTCCTGATTGTTGATGGATGTGGGAAGATCAAGCCCATGGTGGTGGTGTCACTTTGGGGCAAGTTGTCCTGGGAGGCGTAAGAAAGGTAGTTGAACATGAGCCTGGGAGCAAGTATGGAAGTAGAAATCCTCCATAGGCTTGAGGTTTTAGTTCCTGCCTTAATTTTCTACTCTTGATTTTCTTCAGTGATTAGATGGGTACCTGGAAGTGTAAGATGAAATAAACTTTCTTCTGTTAACAA
>NW_022196903.1:54266875-54284343 GCF_008632895.1 Mastomys coucha
AAAGGATGATCACCTTCAACGAGGCTTCTTGCATAATCAAGAAAAATACAATTCAAGTCCTAGGCCCAGGTGAGCTCACTGAAATTTATTTCTTTATAGCTACTTATTGTCATAATTTAAACAGTCCTGTCATTAGAATGGGTTTTTAAGAAAAAACACACTGTTGGATGAATTAACAAATTCTACTGAACTGAGATCTGCAAGGTCTTCAATAGTGTTTGCTCAGGTGCTGTTGTGAAGCTCTGTGCCTTTTACAATCAGTTATGGGGAATAAAAAAGATGGGCCCATTTCCATTAAAGAGACTGTGATAGTATGAGATTTTGTCATCTTACCCAGACTCCATTGGAATGACAGTAAATAATGTTTACTTAGTAATAAGCACCTAAAATTAAAAATCACAGCAGAGAAGGTGGAACGAGGTCACGGAGATAAACTGAAAGGAGACCCTGACTGGAAGTCTGCTGGCTCAGGGAGGCTCTGCAGCTGCACAGCTAGTAAAGGATTCTCAGGAAGGTGAGCTAAAAGTATCCAGGGAGTCTTGCATGCTTCAGATCCTGGAGGCTAGAGTGAGGAGTGCATGTGAGAATATGAACTGCTGAAAACCCACAAAGAGACAGGAACCCATTAGCAAGCATGGTTCTCCCTTCCTTGACATGAGCAATGAACCTGTTAAAGAGGAATGTTTTTACCCACTGACGTTTGAAGAAAGCCAGTGACCCCCCTGAGGGGAAGTAAGTCAACAGATAAGCCCATATCTCTGGGGATAGCATACCTTTGTGTAATGAGGCCATGGAAACCCCCAGATAGACAACACTAACAAACAGAAGAGAAAACCAACAAGATCTTCAAATGCTAAAACACTACATAGATTTTCTGATCTATTTGGGATATATGATCATCTGCAATATTAAAAATATAAAGGGAAGAGCTGGGATAGCTCACTGAAAGAGTGCTTGACTGACACCACAGTGCTTGGGGTTCAAACTACAGCATCACAAAGAGTTAAACTGAGAAACTCCCACACCAGCATTGCTTCATGAGCTTCTCAGAGCCTTGCCCCCTACTCTCAAGCCATCAGCCTAGCTCCTACACAGACTTTTCCTGGTATGTTTACCCCAGAACCTAGACAGAGAACACCATCTCCAACACATACAGGCCAAGCATTAAACATTCAGTTCATACACAGGTATTTCTTGGACAGTTCTCAATAAATGAAGCCTGCTCACACTAGTTCCACACTCTCAGGCATAGCTCTGTTAGTTCCAATAAGCACCCACTATGAGGTAAGCTAGATATTAAACCAATGAAAGAATTCAGCTGCCCAAGTCACACTGTGAAAACAATACAAAAAGCCAAGACCTTATGCATCCCTTCAAACCCACTAGTGCTATAGAAATGTTCTCCAATGAGAATTACATAGATGAGAACCACAACACAAAATTAAGAACAACCACACATTTCTTCAAGGTATTTAGGGGTTTAAAGAAGGCATGACTGACCCTTAAAACTATTGTTCATGCTAGATGCTGTTGTGGTTCATAGGAAATGTAGCTGGGTAGACTGTTGGCTATTCCCTTCCTTTCGAAGCTTGCTCTGTGCCTTCTGGTGCTATGAAAGCCAGTCCTCAGACAGGAAAGAGGCTTTTAGATAACTCCAAACTCAGAGGCCTTTGGGACCTATGTCTGAAGTGCATGGCATTTTCAGCCCTTCCCTTCCCCTACTCTGTCTCTGTCTCTGTCTCTGTCTCTGTCTCTGTCTCTCTCTCTCTCTCTCTCTCTCTCTCTCTGTCTGTGTCTGTGTCTGTGTGAGAGTTGGGTGGAGATGGAAGGAGCTGGCAATGAAGAGCAGTAGGAATAGCCTATATTTTGAGTCTTTTGGATAAGGCTGACCAACAAGATTAATGAAGACTTCTAATGTTTGGTGTTGGGTTTTTAAAGATGGTCTTCAGCTATTAGAGGGAATATTGTCATCCCATATTGGAGAATTTCATTTAAACTATATATGTATATTTATATTCCAATTTACATGTATTAGAGGTATTTAGGCCAGATAGTGAATAATATGATTCCTTATGACTTTTTCAGGTATTCTTAGTATTACTTTACCTTTTTTTAAATTTGTATTTATCTTTTTCCCCTTCCCATTTTTCCCATTTCCTTGATCAGATCACCTTTTTCTCTGCTGTTCCCCTTCCTGTTGTTCCCTTAACACCTCCTCCCCCTACATGTCACTGTCCTCTTAATTTCCTGATTTCTACAGGATTACTGCTTGAAAACTTGGAGCTAGGGGCCTCAGAGAAGAAAGAATATTTGACACTTCTCTTTCTGGATCTGGGTTATCTCACTTTTGACCTCTTCTGATTCCATCATTTATGTGCATTGTCCATAATGTTGTTTTTCTTACAGCTTAATAGTATTCCTTAGTGCATATGTACTGCATTTTCATTGTCCATTTGCCAGTTGAAAGACATCTAAGATGTTTCCATTCATAGGTAATATGAGTAGAACAACAATGATCATGGTTAAGTATCTGTGGAGTAGGATGTTGAACTTTAGGGCATTTGCTAAGGACTAGGTCAACTGGTTCATATGGTATCTATCTATCTATCTATCTGTTTGTCTATCTATCTATCTATCTCTCCATCCATCTCTTTTATATCACATTTTGGTAGTAATTAATAGCTCTCTAACTGGATTTGAGAACTGCTCAATTGGAGGGAAAGCACACCTGGTACTAGAATCACAGTTAGATACCTAGTGGTAGTGAAGTCATGATCTTGAATGAGAATCTATCACCACCACCTTACTAGGCCAGCAAAAGCCCTAATAGCATTCTAAACATGTATCCTTCTACATACAACTAAGCGTAGTCTCTACTTTCTGCAAGGAAACTTCTCTTTGCAAGAAGGGAGACCATTACAAAATACTACAACCAATAAAAATCTGGAGAAGTGGATCCCAGGCACAACTAATACCTCTAAAGTACAACTCCTGCACCTACATCTACAGTACAACTCCTGCACCTAAGGCAGAAGGAACACCGCAGAAGAGGGTACAGAAAGACTGTGAGAGTCAGAGGACTGGAGACTTAAATTGTGACATTGTGTCTCCTAGGAATGTCAGAATTCTCACCAATAAATTCTTACCAACCTGACTATCTAAATAGGATCTGAAGAAGTATAACACCAACAAACAGGCTAACAGAGCAGGGAAAAGCTCAAGAGCCCTCAACCATATGTATAAAACCAGAGGCATCCAAGGAATACTGAGAACTGAAGGAATAGTTGTTTCCATGGAAGAGAACAGAAATTAGTAATCCAATTTGGTCAGCACTGAAAGCATTCATACAAATAACAATATATAGACTAACCAGATTGTATTTAGTGGTTTGGGAGTATAAATACACATACACAGGCACACAGGCACACACACATGCACATGCGCACACCTACCTACATATGTTAACAACAATGAATGAAAAAAAAGAAAAAAAGGTCATTGATCATTAATTTGAAAGGGAACAAGGAAGGATATATGGGCGGGTTAAGAAGGAGAAAGGTTATGGGAGAAATGATGTAATTGTAACTACAAAAATAAAAGAAATAGTTTAAAAAGAAAATATAAATAAATACTATAATAAAATTAAAGAGGTTAATAGCAAACTCCTTAGTGATGTGCAAGTAAACAGACACATCAGCCAAGTGAAAGATGAAGACAATTCAGGAGTGAAATGATGAAGACAATTCAGGATTTAAAACTGAATTGAGTGAAGAGATAGATATACTGAAGACAGTTTAATTAAAATCAAAACGGAATTGAAAAATCCAATTATAAAATGTGAGTTAGGAAGAAGCCTTACAAATAGAATGGATCAAATAAAGATATACTATCATTATTTGAATATATGATTAAGGGACTGGACTACTAAAGCAAAGAACATGAAAAATTAAACACATAAAAGAAAAATACAGAAACTTTGAGACATCATAAAAACAAACAAACAAACAGAAAACAAATTTACAGACTTAAGTAAAGGAGAAGAATCCCATATCAATGGTGTAAACCAGATATTCAACAAGATCATAGAAGAAAACTTTGCCAAACTAAAGAAAGTCATGCAATTGCATTTGGATGCCAGTATATAAAACATCAGATAGGACCAGAGGAGAAGTTACACATGTCATGTTAGACTTAAAGTGCAAAAATGTGACCAGCAAAATCGAAGATACTGAAAACTGCAAGAGAAAACCCAAAAGTCCTAAAAGTCACATATAAAGGAACCCCACAAGAATAACAGCTAACTCAATGAAAAATTTAAAGACCTGAAAAGCCTTGAGCAAAATTTAGAAGCTCATTCATGCCAACCCAGGCTACTGTACCCAGAAAAATATGCTATTGTTGATAGAGATTAAAATTAAAAATAAAAGAATCTTCCCACAGCATAAACAGGCTTAAAGAATTCATGTGTATGACATCAACCCTGTAGAGAATATTGAAAGCAATACTTCAGACAGAGACAAGTCTAGCCAAGAGTTTACCTAAAGAAAACAAACAAAGCCATAAGTACTGAAACAAATAAGAAAAAATAAAACTAAGAATACAAATTTAAAAAATGGCAGGCATCAATACCAATCTTAGCTTTAAATATTAATGGTCTCAGCTCCTTAAAACACACATGTAAAAAGAAATAAAATCATTTCTACTGTTTATAAGAAACTAATCTTACCCTCAAGGATAGGCATCACCTTGAAGGTAAAGTTTGTAAAAACATGTATTTCAAGTAAAAAGGAACAGAAAGCAATAATTCACTATGCCGAATTATTCCTAATATCTGACAAAATAGACTTCAAACTAAAATACTTCATTCTAACCAAGAGAACAATTAAACATGAAGGCATCACTATTCTAAACATATATGTACCAAACTGGTGCACTGAATCTCATAAAAGTATACTAATAGACTTCAATACACAGATTAACTTTAAATTAATATTAGTCAATGATCTCAATATCCTGCTTCCTCCAAAAAACAGGTCATACTGATGAAAAAGAAAGCAAGAAACATCAGAATTAAATGACATCATATGTTAAATGGACCTAAGAGGTATCTATAGAATATTCCACCCAAACATACAAAAGCGTGCACACACACACACACACACACAGAGGGGGTGGGAGGAACGGTCCACTCAACAGCTCTTAGAAGCAACTTTAAAAGTGCCCACATGCTGGTACACAAAACAAACCTTAACTAATAAAGAAAATTCCAATTCTAATGTTGGAAGAGAGGCAGGAAAAGGGAAAATAATAGATTTCTATTGGCCTTAAGATAAAGATCCTATGTGGTCTTTTAATTGTTGGCTGTGGTGATAAATTATACAAGACGAAACAAGATCTTTCATAAACTTTTTGGGGCTAATTTTGAATCAGATACTAATTATAAATAACAGTCACATGCTATACTTTATGCCATGGATTTTGACATAACCTGATATAATTCCAGTGCTAATTGCTTATGATACAGGTCCTTAGGACCATGACTTGAATACCTTCTGGGTTTCTAGATATTCTGTCTGTACCCAGCATCTTCTCATCAAACATCTTACAAGGAAGGCACTTCCTAAAACCTTCCATTATATGACTTCCCTTAAAGTATTAATTAGTCACTTATATAATCACAGCCTAATGTGATATAGGATAGTAAGACTTTATATCATGTAGCATCAACCTACCTTTTAATTTTCTCGCTTGCTAATCTACATCTATGGTTGCTCTGTTAGCCCCTTCTGCCTTAACAATGGTTTTGCATATGACATTTCCTCATATAAAATATCTTTCTCTTCATCCATGTTGATTTCATTTGCTCCACTCTCACTATCTGCTGAGAACCATAGGCTGGCTCTCTCCTCTTCTTTTTGGATTATCACTTATGGTATATGTTCTTACCATTCACTCAAATAGTTGTAGAATATAGTATGTGCATAAAATACGTATTTTACATTCTACATCCTCAAATGTATACACCTTAAATTTGAAGTGTTTAATCTTTGTATGTATGTTGAAGATACTAAAAATATTGATAGACTGATCACATTGTAGTCATCAAATAACAACATTCAGACAGAAATTATAAGACAGAAATAATTATATCCCTGCTACTCTATGGAACGAGCCTGGCCAATTCTAGAAATAGCCACCACAATGGCTCCCTGTTTGTATTCCCTATATAGTATTCAAACTAACTATAAACAAACATTACACATTACAGAGGCATGTGTAGCTTTACAACAGGACTATATTTCTGATAGTAAATGCCTCAATAAACTACATTTGACCCAATCCTGTGGTTGCCTCATTTCTTCAGTATCTCAACACACTGGAACGAAGTTGTTCTCTCATAGTTATGGAAGTATTTTCAGTAAGAAGTAATCAAATAAAAGGTTTTACAAGTATTCTTATATCAAATGAGTCTTTCTTGCAATATTTTAATTGCTTACAACTCATGCGTATTTCCAAAACACACTTCGAGTGATAAGCACAGAAAGTAACATGTTACTCCTTAGCAAAATAGAGATTTAAAGAGCAAAAGTTGTAGAATATTCCAAGCTGAGACATTATACTGGAAATCTCAATTGAGGAATGCTAATTGTTGTAGTCAGAGATGACCTTGACATGTTATTAGGAAATGATGAAGAATGTCATTTTGACTTACAGGAGCAAATATGGAGATAAAGTGCAGAAGAGAGACTGAAGGAAAGGCCACCCAGAGACTGTCCCACCTGAGGATTCATCCTATATACACTTACCAAACCCCAACACTATTGTGGATGTCAAAAAGTGCATGCTGAAAGGAGCCTGATATGGCTGTCTCCTGAGAGGCCCTGCCAGAGCCTTACAAATACAGAGGTGGATGTTTGCAGCCAACCATTGGACTGAGCATGGGGTCCCCAATAGAGGAGTTGAGAAAGGACTGAAGGAATTGAAGGGGTTTGCAACCCTATAGGAAGAACAACAATATCAAACAACTAGACGACCCCCCCCCCAGAACTCCCAGGGACTAAGCCATCAACAAAGGGGTACACATGGCTCCAGCTGCATATGTAGCAGAGGATGACCTTGTCATGCATCAATGGGAGGAGAGGTCCTCATTCCTATGAAGGCTGGATAGATACCCCAGTGTAGAGGAATGGAGGGCAGGGAGGTGGGAGTGGGTGGGTGGGTGGAGGAACACCCTCATAGAAGCAGGAGGAGGGAGGAAGTGATAGGGTGTTTCCGGGATGGCCCTCCCAGGAAACTGGGAAAGGGGATAACATTTGAAATGTAAATAAAGAAAATATCCAATAATAAAAAAAGAATGTCATTTTGTCTCTATACAATGTGAATTATCTAAACCAGGCCTTTCATACAAAACAAATGTTTTTACAGGTGTCAACAAACATAGATACCTGGTATGTAAGAGTATTAGTTTGTTAATTAAAGGCACTATGACCTCAAACTTTACTGAACAATCAAATCCCATATCAATAATTTACAATAAGAAACAAAGGAATCTGGCTGGGTATGATGCTATATACCTATAACCCCAGTGCATCATAGGAAGGCAGGGGACTAGAATGAGAAGCCAGTTTGGTTACACAGAGACATTCTGTCTCAAAATAAAAAGAAAATAAATCTGATAGGTGCCAAGGATCATATTTGATCCTTAAAATGGAAAGTCACATGGCACTCACAGGCTGTGCCTAGATTCTTCTCAACAGTAGTTTTGGTTGAGCTTAAATATGTGAAGAAACTTAAAACTCCAGAATCACATTCTACAAAGCATGTGAAAAAGCAACTTGGGGCATAATCAAGCAGGAAACTGTACTCTTCTATCATCTTTACAAGGGCTTATGGAAACCCTTAAGAAGATGAAATATGATATTGAACTGAAATATAGTATGAAGAAAACCATATCACTGGTTGTCATGAGAAGTGATTTATAAAAGCAGGGGGTCTTTAAGGAAATTATACCAGTCAATTACATTATATGTTAATGTGCAGTAGAAAGGAAACATTGACATACACATATCGGTTGTCACAGCTGCTCAGTATGCCAGGGTAGGTAGAGCCATTGAGATCCTGAATTAGAGACTAACCTGTGTATGTAAGCATTAGGTAGAGTACTTGCCAAGAGTACTTTCCTACTACTGAAACTCTTAGTTCAAGCCCTAGCAGACAAATGAAACAAAAAGAAACAAACAGTGGGCATGCACAGGCTTGTATAACGTCTTATATTCTCCAGCTGTAAGAATTAACAGATGTAGTGCTTGAACCCATTACAAAAAGTATATAAAGTAGCTCAGAGTAAACCAGCTGCAGCATGGTTGATCTTCTTAGCTATTTTTACCTCTATTATTACAGAGAAGAGCTTATTTATAGGGCTATATTGCATCACAGCCAAAACATACCCTTTTTATTCTCCTTGTTTGCAGGTCACTCTAGCAGGTTCTCAACACTTTCTTTATTGAATATTACAAATCTAACCTCAGATTTTCAGAATTTGAAATAATAGTATTTAAAGGAAAAAAGAATCATTAAAATGTTTTTGCGAAAATCATACATAGTACACACACACGCATATATGTAATATATATATATATATATATATATATATATACATATATATATATATATATATGCCATGTTTGCTTTGTGATTATTCTGTTAGTGAAGAAGTTCATGATATACCTCAAAGTACTGACTCTGGAAAGCTGAGAAGATAGCTTGGTGAGTAAAATCCCCTTCATTCAAATATGAAGAAATTAATTTGGATCCCCAGAACCCACATTAAAATTTGGGTACAGTGATGAAATGTCTTTAATCCCAGTACTCTTTTGGCAGGAGGGAAGGAGACAATGCCCTGAACCTTGCAGGCCAGGTTGAAAGGGTTTTGCTGGTGAAAGTGTACCTTGGTGACTGGGGCCAAGGAATGTCATAACAATCACCACATAACAGACCTCACAGAGGAGAACTATTGAGGGGGGAGAGGGACGACAACAACACAAAAGGCTGCCTCTGAGAGGGGATGAAAAACAGAAAGACTAGGCTGTCATGTTGCCAGCTTTATATGGGCTATGGAGCATGAACATAGGGAAAACACGTAACAGAAAATGTGTTGCATTAGACAGGCTGTTGGCTGTGAGTCATTGAAGGTGGGGCAGAACCTGGTTCTGGAATGTGGGCAGTTCTTAGTTGACTAGAACAAGTAGCTTAGAATATACAGCCACGTGGTGAACACTAAACCTGTCTCAAGCAAGGCAGAAGGTGAGAGCCAACACCCAAGGTTGTTGTATGATCTCTACACACACACAGAATTGTATGTGCACATATGGACTTTACACATCAGAGAGTAGTATGAACATGCCTGCATTCACACGAATGAACACTAGCCCTCTTGCACACAAATATAAGAAAATGGATAAAACAAAACCAGCAAAGAAAAATTATCATTAAATATGAGTATGAAATTTTTTTCATGGGCAAAGCTCCTGTGATATATTCCCGGTTGTGTCATGGTTACTGAATGAATAGTGCCCCAGCCCAACCAACTCAGCAGTAACCCCCTGTACTTCAGAATGTGAGACATTGGAGCCTTTAAGGAGTTTTGTTGTTGTTTTTCTTGTTGTTTAAGGTTAAATGAGGTCATAGAGGTTGGTCCACAGTCAGCTAGAGCTACTACTATTCCCATAAAACGGGAGGTTATCAGGAGCTCTTAGTTCTCTATTGCTGTAATAAGATACTATGAGCAGGCGTGGTACCATGACCAGTAGTATGATATAGAGAAACTGACCTAGCTGAGCTCTGTCCAGGACTGGACTGAGTTGCATTTTGCTGTTGTGTCAGGCACCGTGCTGGGCATAAAGGGGTGGGAGGGTGACCCCTGTGCCTCCAGAGCTCATGTACTCTGAGGGCCGACTTGGGAGACTGCCCCTGCTCTCCACACCACCAGGTGGACGTCTGGCTGTGGAAAGCCACAGTATGCCAGTCTGTGGGGTTGAGGGGGGAGTAGTCCCATGGGTTCTCTGTCTCAGACATCCCAGAGCTGCTGGATATTGCAGAAGAGCAGAGAACGAAGTAGGGGCCTCAGGGGCATCTCAGTCTACCCCAGGGCTGAAGGGAGAAAAGGGGCAGGGAGAAAATGGGCAGGGAGAAAAGGGGGCACCTGTTGGTTCCGGCATGGGTGTGGGGTGAGAATCCTTGGTCCAGTCTGGCTGCTGGAAGTGCTGGGAGGCTTTCCTGTGGGAGATTAGACATGGCTCAAAGGGGAAGGCTGAAGCCATTGCTCCAGCAGGCAAGACTAGATGAAAGGAGGCAGTCCATGGTCTTAAGGAGTTTATCGTAGAAGAGAGGGAGAGAGAGAGAGAGAGAGAGAGAGAGAGAGAGAGAGAGAGAGAGAGAGAGAGAGAGAGAGAGAGAGAGAGAGAGAGAGAGAGAGAGAGAGAGAGAGAGAGAGAGAGAAGGAAAGTAGAGGCAATGGCCACGTGGAGAGAGGGGGAAGGGAGGGGGAGAAGGAGGGCAAGAAGAGAGAGTAAGAGCAAGAGTTTAAGAGAGAGAGAGAGAAGGCTGGGCAGTGGTGGCATATACCTTTAATCCCAGCACTTGGGAGGCAGAGGCACCTGGATTTCTGAGTTCAAGGACAGCCTGGTCTACAGAGTGAGTTCCAGGATGGTCAGGGCTACACAGAGAAACCCTGTCTCAAAAAATCAACAACAGCAACAACAACAACAACAACAAAGAGTAAGAGAGAGTATGGTGGGCTAGACTACCTTTCTATCCCCAGGGGTGGGGCATACCTTGCTGTAGTCAGATGACTTTGGGGATAGAATCCAGCCAGAATACTGGGAGCTGGGGGCATTGTCTAGCCACAGGATTATGGAGTGAGGGCTCTTGGTGTCAGCAGCCTAATGTCTGGAGGCATAGCTTACTATTCCGTCCCTTGTAGAATTTTCTACTGGGTCTCCAGAGTAAACCTCGCTCAACCAGAACACAGACTGCCTTTCATGGTCCAACACTGTAGTTTGCTTTTTGTTTCTGTGATTAAAAGACTGACCAAACCAAAACTAATTCGAGGAGGAAAGGGTTTATTTTATCTTATAGCTTACAGTATATCATGGAGTAAAGTTGGATTAGAATCTCAAGGCAAGAACATGGAGGCAGAAACTGAAGCAGAGGCCATGAAAGAACACGGCTTACTGAATGGTTCCCCATGGTTTACTCAGCTTGATTTTATATATATATATATATTATATATACACTCCAGGACCACCTGCACAGGTGCTCATAGCGGTCAGGGTCTTCTCACTTCTCACAACAGTCATTAATAAAAAATAATGCCTGTCGAGAGCGGTAGAGCTGGAGAGGCATTCGCCTTGACAAGATGGCGCCTACATCCGCTGTCGACTCTTGGTAAACAACTGTTTGCGCATATGTGTAGAGTAAAAAGGTGCCAAGTCACGGCCCATCCCGGGGCGTCACATGGGGTGATGAGCAACAACCAATCATGGGCAGACACGCCGCGCTGTGGTGTATATAAGCAGTGCCGATTATTGGCTCGGGGTCTTCCTCTTCATGATGCAATAAATGCTTGCTGCAGAAGGATCCTAATGTCCGCATGTCTTCTTGCTGGCGAGACGACTGTGCAGGCTACAAATGCCCACCTGAACTTGCTTGCCCACTGGCCAACTGGAAGGAGGCCATACCTCAGTTGAGGTTCCCTCTTTCCAGATGACCCTAGTTTTGATCAAGGTGACAAACATTTACACATCTCAAGAACTTACACAGGAAAGAGTGTGGTTCCTAGGAAACAGATAGGAGCTATGAAAAACTTCAGAACGTGTATATACTAGAAACTATTATTTAATGTCAGCTTCCCATTGCTGCAACAGATCTTGAATCAGGCTACCCATAGAGTAAAGGAAAATTCATGTTAGCTAATGTTTTTGTTAGTTTTAAATTTTATGATTTCACACATGAGTATATCTGCATTATTCCCAACCTCCCTCCTCTCCAAATTCTCCTGTGTCCTTCCAATTACATCCTCTCCATTCATAACCTCTTCTAGAATTATTTTGTTTTACACACACACACACACACACACACAAAGTTTAGTTAGTGCTGCCATTATTTGCATGTCTTTAGGGCTGGCTACTGGGATCAAGGGCTCTTGCCTGAGAAGGACTGGCTTTTCTTCCTCTAGTAGGCAGTGGATGTCTGTGCTCTTCATCTTGGGGTAAGGCATTGTCAAGTTTCCTTCCACTTATATTTGAATGTTGACTGTTGTGTAGTCTCTGCAGGTCTTGTGTAGGTAGACATTGCTGAGAGATAATGGGATAACATCCTTATCCTGTCCAGAAGACACTCTCTTGCATCAATTAATAGTCTTTCCACTTCTTCCACAGCATTTCCTGAGCCTTAGGTGTAGGACTTGTGTTACAGAGGTCTCATTTTGGGTGGGACACTGACAGTCATGTCTTCTCAGTCTTCTGAGCAATATGGATCTCTGTAATAGCCCCATTCCTTATAAAAGAAGACTTCTTTGATGTGATGTGAGAACTGCAGTTATCTATGGGAAGAAGATTATCATTTAGAGGGTAGTTGGGAACCACATTGCTTTAGTAATGTTACAGTAGTAGTTTCTCCTCTAGACACTGTGACCACCATGTGCTGGCTAGTTTTAAAGTTCCAGTCACACCTTCTCCATCAATTGAGTAGGCTCTAAGTCTGGTTTTGTTAGTTTGGCTTCTGAGAGTGTCATCCCACCACCTAGGGTATAGCTTCTCTCTCTCTCTCTCTCTCTCTCTCTCTCTCTCTCTCTCTCTCTCTCTCTCTGTGTGTGTGTGTGTGTGTGTGTGTGTGTGTGTGTGTGTGTGTAATGAGAGGTTAGGTTATATTTTTAAGATTTTAAGATCAGCATAAAAATAATAGTCTTTCCTATGTATTTTCCAACCACCCTTACTGTTATTTACACATTTACCATCTTTTCTGTTTATTACCTTATCTCCCCTCTTCCCCAGATAAATTCCTCCCCAACTTTCTTTTTGTCTTTCAAAGAATCTATGGCCTGCTACTCCCTCCTGTCTAGAGCTCCTTCCACACCTTTTCAATGGTCCCTTTCTACTTTCCTGGCTTCTAATGTTACTCCAATCTATACACTCAACCCTAAAGATTTGGATCTAGGAAACACACACAAGAACAGACAGCATTTGTCTTCCTGGGTCTAGGTAACTTCAGTCAGTACATTTTCCAGTTCTATCCATTTACATGCAAATGCAATGATATTTTTCTTCATCACAGCCAAATTTCATTGGATTTGTATAGCACATTCTATACTCATTTATCAGTTGTTGGACATCTAGGCTGCTTCTATTTCCTAGCTATTGAGACTAGAGCAGCAATGAACACAGATAAACAAGTGTCTCTGTAGAAGGATATCAAGCCATTTGTGTATATGCATAATAGAGGTACACTGGGTCATATAGTAGATATGCTTTTATGAGCATTCTTCATACTGATTTTCATAGTGGCTTCACATGTTTGCATTCCTACCAATGCTGAGGGAGGGATCATTTTTCCTGTATCCCCACCAAAATTTATTACTACTTATTTTCTTGATCTTGGCATTTCTAGCAGGGTTAAGATGGAATCTCAAAGTAGTTTTGGTTTTCATTTCCCAATGACAAAGGATGTTAAACATTTTAAAAGGTATTTCTTGCTGTTTTCTTTTGTTTTGAGAGTTTTTTTGTTCATACCCACTGGTCAATTTTTGATTTGGTCATTTGTTTAATCAATGATTGATTTGTTTAGTTCTCTGTGTATTCTGAACATTAGTCTTTTGTTGCATATGAAGCTGGCAACAATTCTCTCCCACTCTCTGCACTTCTGCACTTGTTTACTTTGCTGTATTGAAGCTTTGTGATTTTGTGAGGTCCCATTTGTCAGCTGTTTAGATTAATTCTGAAGCAAGTGGAGTCCTGTTCAGAGCGTCCTTCCTTCCTGATTTATCTTGCAGTATAGTCTCTGTGTTTTCTTCTAGAAGTTTAAAAGTTTCTGGTTTCATAATGTCCTCAATTCGTCTGAAGCTGTTCTGCACAGTGTGACAGATACAGGTCGAATTTTGTTCTTCTACATGAGAACATAGCTTTCAAGCAGTATTTGTTGAAGATGCTATTTTTCCTTTTCTTCTTTATCTTTGTCAGATATCAGGTTATCAGATGGCTATAATTGTGCCTGCTTAAGACTAGGCCTCCTATTCTGTTCCATTAATCTGGATGCCTATTTTTGTGTCATACTGTGCTGTTTTGTTTTTTGTTTTTTTTGTTTGTTTTTGGTTTTTTGTTGTTGTTGTTGTTGTTGTTGTTTTGGTTTTTTGGTTTTCTGAGACAGGGTTTCTCTGTGTAGCCCTGGCTGTCCTGGAACTCACTCTGTAGACCAGGCTGGCCTCGAACTCAGAAATCTGCCTGCCTCTGCCTCCCAAGTGCTGGGATTAAAGGTGTGCGCCACTACAGCCCGGCTTATGTGCTGTTTTTTCTTAGTGTACAATATAACCTAAAATCAGGCATGGCAATTCCTCCAGCATTAATCTAACTTATCTTCATCTCAAGGATTGTCTTATCTATCTGTGGTCTTCTGTACTTCCACACGATATTTTGTTGGTATTTGTTTAATTTTTTTCAAAGAATGTCACAGAGGTTTTCTTTGAGATTGTGCTGAATCTGTAATTTCTTTTTGTTTTGGTAGGATGGTGTAATGGTTTTAATTAAATGCTTTCTTTTATAAAAGCTGTCATATCAATGGAACACCGAGTAAGACAAAAGTTGGCAGCAGGAGTGGAATACTGCTGCGTCAGGCCTGACCATGCTGCTTGTTGGAGGAATGTGAAATTTGAGGATTTGGATTAGGAAAACAGTTGGATACTTTAAGTGATATTTAATGGGATATACTTTGGAGCTTGGAAGACAGTGGTGCTAAGAGCAATGTAGATTATAACAATTTGACCCAAGAAATTTCACATGAATAAAATATTAGTAAGTGACCTAAAGACCTTTCTCATGTGATGTTTAGTAAGGAATATGGCTTTATGCCCTTGTATAAAATTAATTAATTAATTAATTAATTAATTAATAAAATATGTCTGAGGTTAAATTGAGTTTTTGATTAATATGCTACTGAAGGATATTTCAAGACACCCTAATACTGACTGTGCCATGTGTTTATTAGTAGATACTCATGCAGATATCTAACAAAAATGAACAAGAAAAGATACAAAATGTACAGTTTGAGGGAAAAAGGAACACTGGGAAGTGCAGTGAAGCTAAGTCAAGTGCTCAGGATATAAAAGGTTTAAAGAAAAGATGGATGTTAAGTGGAACAAAGAGCAAGGCCCCACCCAGCTACACTTCCAACTTTTCAAAAGGAATTAAGTAACATCTTAAGCGGTGAAAGAAATTATTGAAGACAGAAAGATGGTGAAAATGTTTTTGAACGAGGTGTCCAAGTTCCAGCTCCAAGAAGCAGAAGAAATTGGCAAATTCAGCCATGTGGTTCTGGCTTTAGAGTCAAAGATACAAGACAGGGGTTATGGAATCTCCTTCATGGCTAAGGAAAGCAGCTGAAGCTAGGTCACGGGTTTCCCTGTTTGGAGGCCTAGAGAGGCCAGTGTGTGAAGTTGTGAAGGTCAAGGCTTAAAGGTTGAATTTCACCAGAGACCACAAGATGTTATAGATGTTGGGGTCATGAGATACCTGCCAAGGAGACTGTTAACAGGGAGTAGAAACAGAGAGAGAAAGAGAGAGAGAGAGAGAGAGAGAGAGAGACAGAGACAGAGACAGAGAGACAGAGACAGAGAGACAGAGACAGAGAGAGACAGAGAGAGATAGAGACAGAGAGAGAGACAGAGAGAGACAGAGACAGAGACAGAGACAGAGAGACAGAGAGAGTGAGAGAGAGTGAGAGAGATAGAGATAGATAGAGAGTCAGAGAGAGAAAGAGAGACAGAGAGAGAAAGAGATAGATAGATAGAGAGAGAGAGAGAGAGAGAGAGAGAGAGAGAGAGAGAGAGAGAGAGAGATTAATTTTTTGCAGTCAGTGCATTGACACCAGACATGGAGATGCAGAATTGGGATTTTGCCCTGTTGGTTTTCAGTCTTGCTTAGGTTCAGTATTTTACCAAATTGTTCCTTTCCTTCTTTTTGGAATGGTAATGCATAGTCTATTCCAATGTATGTTGGAAGTATATAATCTGCTTTTGATTTTGATTTCATAGGGGGTTACAGTTAAGAGATTGTTAAGTTTGGACTTTTAAGTAGTCTTGAGACTGTTACAACAGTCTATGGTTATAAAAAAACTATTGAAACTTTTGAAATTGAACTGAATGCAGTTTTTCATTATTACAATGTGGCCACAAGCCTAAATGGGCCATAGAGAAGAATGTGGTGTTTTGATTACAAATGGCTCCCATAGACTCAGAGCTTTGAATGCTTGGTCATCAGGGAGTGGCAATACTTGGTTGGGAGTGATTAAGAGGTGTAGCCCTGTTGGAGGAAGTATTCAATGAGAGGCAGATTTTGAGATTTCAAAAGTCCAAGTCAGGCTTCTTTCACTTCCAGCTGCTTGCAGATCTAGAACATTTAGCTACTCCTCCAGCACTATGTCTGCCTGTCTGTCACCATGCTCCCTGCCATAATAAAAATGGATTAAACCTCTGAAATTATAACTGTCTTCTGAGAGGCTCTGCCAGTGCCCAACTAATATAGAAGTAGAGGCTCACAGCCATCCATTGGACTGAGTACAGGGTCCCCATTGAAGGAGCTAGAGAAAGGACCCAAGGAGCTGAAGGGTTTGCAGCCCCTTAGGAGAAACAACAATATGAACTAACTAGTACCCTCAGAGCTCCCAGGGACGAAACCACCAACCAAAGAGTATACATGGTGGGACTCATGGCTCCAGCAGCAAATGTATAGCAGAGGATGGCCAAGTCAGTTATCAATGGGAGGAAAGGCCCTTGGTCCTGTGAAGGTTCTATGCCCCAGTGTAGGGAATGCCAGGGCCAGGAAGAGGGAGAGGGTGGGTTGTTGAATAGGGGGCAAGGGGAGGGAACAGGTTTCCCCCCAAGGAAGGGAAGCCAGAAGAGAAGATATCATTTGAAATGTAAATAAAGAAAATATCTAATTAAAAAAAAAAGAAATGTCCCACAACACCCAGAGGAAGCTCCACTCCCAAGCGCTCTGACACACCCAGGATCAGAGGTGAGCAGAACCAACATCTGTCCCAACACTGGGAGTAACTGGGACCAGTGGGATCAGGCACATAAGAACTCTGCCAGCCTAGTGACTTCAGTTCCTTCCAGTCTGTCTGGGTTAGTGATCTGAGCAGACCTTGGGCACAAGCTCTGTAGCCAGTCCCACAACTCACAGAGAAAGCCATACTCCCAA
>NW_022196903.1:54285938-54287981 GCF_008632895.1 Mastomys coucha
AGGAAGTAACAATTACTTTTTCTTAATATATTAATTTGAAAATTAATATGACCAACATATCCTAATCAGTTGAAATCAAATAATATGAGGAATTGGAAATTTTTTGTCATTCAATGATCTCTCTAATTTGGTAATTGTAGAAATAGGTCCAACATTGTAAATCTATATACACTGTCAGCTTGTTTGTTTGTGACAGTGTCTTGCTGTGTACAACATAAGGGTCTTAAAATCTTGCTTCGCCTATCTCAGCCTCTCTATATGTAGTATTGTTTATTTCGTGTTTTTACACTATACTCTGGTCTTCAGAACAGCTTATATATTTCAAAAGTATTTATATACTCAAAAGAAACAGACGATTAACTAGGGAGGTGGCTTGTAAGAGAACAATAAAGTGAAACTGAATGCTTTGCTTGACATTTGTAACTTTTGTATCAAGTCTGAAGAAGAGGACTTTATAAGTTATTCTTTCTCTGAGGTGAATGCTTTTCCAAATTATCACAGCTAATGAACCAAATTCTTACCCTCACTTAATGTCTGTGCCACCCTCCAAGCAGAACCGTTGTTCATTGAAATAGTTGGTGAATGACTTTATGAATAGACCATCTTAATACACTCACCATTTCTTAAATGAGTATAACCTGTTCTCTGTGGGCTGAAAATGAAGTCACTCACTCAAGTCAAATAGCTTTGACCATAGTAGGAAGTCTGTATCCAAAAATCGAGCCTACAATTCATTTCTTGGTGCAGCAGAACTATCAACTCTCAGCTTAGCTACGATGGAGGTAAAATCCTTTGGTGATGTGAAGGTCATTGAAATACAGCCTTATTACAATGAAAAAAATAAAATAAAATGTAAATAAAGAAAATATGTAATAAAACAACCAAAAATGAAATGTAAGTAAGAAAATATCTAATAAAAAAAAAAAAAGAAAGTGGCAGATCCTTGAGCAGGGGAGCCATTCCTTGGATTATGAATTCTTCTCTCGAATGATTTTCCTTACTAGGTTTTATTTTTTAAATTTCTGGGGAATAATGATCATCTTTCATTCACATTGTGATATAAATATGATACATAAAAGTTCTTTAAGTACAAAATAAATGAAAAATTAGTGTTTTAAAGCACATGAAAATAGTAAAGCTGCATACTGGGCTGAAAGGTTATAAGATAGTATTCTTACCTCTCACCAGGAACTTTATATAGCCTGCTGAGGAGGCTCCATGCTGAGAAACGTCTGTATATAGAAACTACATACTTTAAAATTATTTTCAAATTAATACCTTTTGTGTCTATGGAGGTTAACATTCACTGCCATCTTGACTTTATTTAGCATCACCCATGAGACTCACCTTTAGTTATGTCTTTGTCTACATAATTGTTTGTACAGAGGTTGAAGAGAGAAGACCTCCCCTGAACTTGGGTAAAATGTCCCATGGGCAGAATAAAAAAAAAATGTTCTGGATAGAATAAAAAAAAGGGAAGGACAAAGAGAGCTGAGCATCAGCACTTTTACTCTCTTTCTTGACTGTCTTAGTCAGGGTTTCTATTCCTGCACACACATCATGACCATGAAAGCAAGTTGGGGAGGAAAGGGTTTATTCAGCTTACTCCCACATGGCTGTTGATCACCAGAGGAAGTCAGGACTGGAACTCAAGCAGGTCAGGAAGCAGGAGCTGATGCAGAGGCCATGGAGAGAGATGTTCCTTGCTGGCTTGCTTCTTCTCCTGGCTTGCTCAGCCTGCTCTCTTATAGAGCCCAAGACCTCCAGCCCAGGGATGGCACCACCCACAAGGGGCCCTACCCCCTTGATCACTAATTGAGAAAATGCCCCACAGCTGGACCTCATGGAGGCACTTCCCCAACTGAAGCTCCCTTCTGTGATAACTCCAGCCTGTGTCAAGTTGGCACACAAAACCAGCCAGTACATTGATTGTAGATGTAATGTGACCATTTACTCAGATTCCTGCTCCTTGTCTTCCTATTATGAGCTATATCCCCTTAAACTTTGATTCAAATAAAACTTTCGTTCCTTCAAAAAAAAAAA
>NW_022196903.1:54287991-54315766 GCF_008632895.1 Mastomys coucha
AAAAAAAAAAAAAGAGTTGTGGTGTGGTGGTAATACTGTCTCTTCAAAGCAACAGAAATGAACTAAGACAAATGGTTATTTTCAGAATATATTTCTACCAACTCATGAACATGGCAGACTTTTCTATATTCTAGTGTTTTCCTCAAGCTCTTCCTTTGCAGAATTAATTTTTAAATTGTAGATATCTTTTACCCCTTGGTCTTGGTTATTTGTTCCTTTGTCTGAAGATCTTGTGAATGGGAATGCTTCCATGATCTCTTTCTCAGGATGTTTGTTATTGCTGTATACAAAAGCTTTGCTTATGGTTTTGAAGGTTCAATGGTAATCTCTGGTAAGAGTGGCTAATCTCAGTTTCTAGAAAGCATATTGAACCAAAGCAGAAATAGTGAGAAAAAGAAACCAAAGTCTCACAGTCCCCTTTGAGTTCACATTCCAGTGACCCAAAGATCTTCTTCAGATCACCTTTAAGGGGCCATACCACTTTTCAGTATCTTCAGGAACATTCATAGAAAACATGGTACATGATATTTGAAAATTATTTTATATGTTTTGATTCCCTTTTGACTACAAAAAATGGTCTTTTCTCTCACTGCTATAGAGTATCTCTTACCACATGGCTCAAGTTGTCAGCTGACACTCTGAAAAAAATATATTTTTCCTCTTTCTAGCATAACTTGGTAAAATAAGGAATTTTTTCTCCCTGGGGTTATAGTTCATTATATATAATATATTGTATGTGCTTACTGAGCACATACAAGATCTCATGTTCAATTCCCAGGATCACAAGAGTAGATAAAATCTCTCTCTCTCTCTCTCTCTCTCTCTCTCTCTCTCTCTCTCTCTCTCTCTCTCTCTCATTCTGCCTCATAAAATGGGCACAAGTAGTTTGGGGCTCACTTTTTTTTTTCCTGGTTTGTCTACAGTCCCCTGTGCATCTTCTGCAGTACCATCACATTCGTGCACCATCACATCAGGTTAGGACTCACAAATCAGTTAGCTTCCAGCTTCAGAGTTCACTAACCAACTACCACTTATTAATATTTTAAAAGTACAGTTTAACATCATATATTTGTGCCTTCTTGATACTACATGGTTAGAAAAGAGTTTCTCCTACCCTAAAGCATCACAGCTTTTCCACATTGTTACTGGAGTATTATACAGCCCCATGAAATCCATTTGGTAACAATATCTCTTAATCAGTCTAGTATTATTTTAGGTAGGAGATGAGGGCTTGGTGTAAAATAGTGTTGAAAAATACCATAAATACAAACATACATTTTAATACATTTTAAAGCATTGTTTTACTAACAAATGAGAAGTGAGTTGTTCTTACTTCTAAGCAAAGACATTGACCCAGAGCTGCTATAGGAAGCATTGTGAAGAATGAACATGAACAGGAAGTTTTCAGCAGGCCAGCAGCATTCAAGTGACCTCCAGGTCTGGGCACGAAGCTCTCAATCTGCAGTAGGAGCTGCTCCATTGCCTTCATCTGGCTCGTTGGAAAAGGCCTTCCTGTCTGAGCCTCAAAGCAGCAAGAGGAGCCTATTATACACAAGCTGAACCTATCGAACAGCAAGAGATGTGATTTCTAGCCAGGGTTCTCAGAGTCCTATGGTTACCAGCCACAGTCTCTTCAAATGTACTACATATCAACTAAAGTGATCATATATGACTGTTGTAAGAGCAGACCTGTACAAATAAGGCTATTCCAGACATAGAAAACACACAATGCCCTACGAAGGAATTTCATTTACTGTCTCACACAGACTTAGCTAGGTTACTTTACATTCCAGCAGCATTTACCATTTCATAAACAAACATTTTTAAATAGCATGAAGAAATATCTGAACTGTATGTCATTAACTTTGAAATAATTTCTGAAATAAGCAATATTTTCATTGATCACTACATTTAAGATGTAAGATTATAAGGCTATAAAATCAAAGGAAACAATGTCATTGTATCAGTCAGCTGGCAAAGGACCAGAATAGAGAGGTTCATGTAGGATATGACCTTAGCTTTGGGCTAAAACACAGGCCAAGGGGAAAGCAAGGCTGTTGATGAACTCTTTGCCAGTACAGTTTTTCGATCAGAGTTTGGTTAAGGTTTATTCTTCCAAACTGCATGTTGAAATAAGTGCCTATTTAGTACTGTCCAAGTGTCATCAGGTGAGACCTTTAAGATGTGACAATGGATTCATGCTGTTATTGTGAAAGTGGGATCATTCAAAAGGGCTCACCCTCTTTTCTCTCTCTTCCCCCTTCCCACCCTCCTCTTCTTCTACCATGTCAGATCAAAAAGGCCATAGCAATACAACAGGTTCTAAATGCTGAACTTCTCAGCCTCTGAAACTGAGCAAACACATTTCTGTTCATCATAAAAGATCTAGCCTCAGGGAGTCTGTTACAGTCACACAGAAAGGAAAGGGATAGGGAAGCTTATTGTTGTGCTTGTTCTGTATTGTTATTAGCTTGGTCCCTAGGGTGGCAATATTGGAAGATTCTGGGTTCCTTTCAGGAGGAGAACATGGTGGAGGGACTTTGATTTGGGAACCATGTCTTCCAAAGTGACTATAAGGCCCTGGCCTCCTTTTGCTTTCTTGCTGATGAGGGGAAAAGTTTGCTCTGTCACATTCACACCATGATATCAGTTTGTCAGAGGCTCAAAACATGGGACCACTTGATTTTGGACTGACATCTTTAAATTCATACACAAAATGACTATTTTCCCTCTTTATAAGTTAACGACTTGTATATTTCATTGTAGTCATGAAAATCTGATTAATATAAGGACTGTTCATCAGAACTTGTAAAACTTTGACTTATGTGACAGAGAAGGAAAAAAATGTGAATTGAGAGACAGGATACATTGAAGGGAGTCTGATGGAAATGTGGGTACCAATGCCATAATGGTACATACTTATAATCCCAGGATTCAGGAAGATGAGAGAGAGAGGATGTGAGTCTGAGTTTAGCCTGGGTTATATTAGGAGATTTTGTTTAAAAAAATAAAAAAATAAAAATAAATGTGGTTGTAGGATGCTTGATTCAAGGAGAAATGAGATAACAATATAATAGAATTAACATTATGAATGTTAAGTTGAAAGGTAAAGACTTTGTCACTGCAGAGTGAAGCAGGAGAAAAGAGTAAAACTGGGTTTATGGAAGGTTTGTATTGCCAAACTGAGAAGGGTGGTGTTAGAAAGCTACCATTAAGACTAGCCTCCTAGGGCAAGCAGTGAGAAGGACATGATGGTGGAAATGAACTGAGAGGAACAGTGAAGGTATTTTGGTTAAACTTAGGAGAAAAGGAAATGGGAAGAAAGAGAGGGTTGAAAGGTAACATGAAGATTGAAAAGTAAGAATGGAGGAATACTAGAAATGAAGGGATATACAATGACTTCTAGGTCAGGGCACATAAGAATGCCAGCGAGTAGGAGAAACAACCATGCGAGAGTTGACCACAGAGCAGGCCTCTTCCTAGAGTCTACTGTGCATGTCGGCAAAATTGAGCAAGGAGGCTTCAGGAGTCCTTCCAGCAACAACAGTTTCACCGGCTGAAGCAATGGCTGACTATCCTGTTTGTTTGTTTTGTAAAATGGCAAGGCTGGAGAAATAGTTCAGCAGTCACAAACACTTCCTACTCTTACAAAGGATGAAAGATTAAATTCAAGCACCCAGGTTGGGCAGCTTACAATTGCCTGAAATAACTCCAGGTTTATGGCATCTACTGGCCTCTTCTAGCTTCTGTGGACATTGTACTCATGTGTCCACTCCATTGCCATACATAAACAATAAAATAAAGTAAAAGAGTAAGATATGTTAACACAATATGATAGGATGCTTTATGAATTCCTTAAGTTCACAAATAGTGAGTCCCAACACAGATGGCTAGACTATTCATTCCTACAAAGAATTAAAACATTCTTATTACTTTTGTGGATTTTCATTCTGCAAGCATTTATGTTCTTCCTTGGATACATACCACTTGACTGTGATGAACATAACTATTGAAAATTATGAATTTAACCCCAATTCTGACAAAATATTATGAAACCATGCATAATTTATTCATAAAACTTAGAGTTAGAAAGATCTAAGACAGATAAACAGAGATAGTGGAAGACTCTGCCACACGAAAACAAGGCAAGCAAAGCAAAATGTTTTTGAGTCATAGATGGATACAGAAATCCAGAGATCAGCAAGAAAGTGATAGGCATAGAGGTACTACATTTCTGGGACTCTTTGTAATCAAAGTTAGAGTATTTACATAATCAATACCCCAACGAAACAACTAAGAAAGAACTTAAAGGCACAGGAAATAGCCTTCTCAACAAGACAATGGTAATGTAAGTGTTCAAGCAAGGCTTAACACTTACTGTACTAGAAGCAAAAAGATGATGCCATCATCAGGATAATACATGAAATTATATGCAAAACTCTCTGGAAAGATAAACAAGAGAGACAGAACCATATCTTAACATGACCACCAAATCATACAACAGACCACCACATGACAAAGCATAAATAAAGGAACAAAATTATATCAAAAACAAACAGAAAACAATTTAAAGACCACAGGAGGAAGATTATCAATAACAGTCTTAAGTGTAAATGTGTTAAATTCACCAGTCAAAAGATACAGATGAGCCAAATGGATAAAAAAATGATCCAACTGTGGGCTAGAGATATATATCCACAAGCACTTTTGCTAGTAAAGACACTGAAAATCACCATTTGGAAAAAGAGCAATCAAGTAATTATAAACAAAAAGTGAGAAGGATTAGTATACTCAGGCCAGAGAAAGCAAACTCTTTAAATAAAACTATAATAAGAGACAACAAGCTGGGTGGTGGTGGCGCACGCCTTTAATCCCAGCACTTGGGAGGCAGAGGCAGGCGAATTTCTGAGTTCGAGGCCAGCCTGGTCTACATAGTGAGTTCCAGGACAGCCAGGGCTATACAGAGAAACTCTGTCTCGAAAAACCAAAAAAAAAAAAAAGAGACAACACTCATTACATTTTACTAAAATTAACAATTCAGCAATAAGATGTGCTCTTAATATATATATTTATAAAACATAGTTACCCAAATATATAAGCCAAATATTATTATAGATAAAAGGAAAGGAAATACAATAAAATAGGAAGCTACCTCTCATCAGAACATACAATATAGATTCTCCAGATTAGATTCATTTTAGGCCACAATTCAAGTCTCAAGAAATGAAAACAGAAAAAAAATGATACAAGTAAAAAAGAATAGAAAGTATACAAATGGATAAATTAGTAATATTCTTCTACAAGACCAGTAGGCAACTGAAAAAATTAATAGATGAAGGAAAACATTTCTAGAAACTCATAAAAATAACAGTAAAGCATATTAAAGTCTGTGGGCTGCATATAGCAAATATGAACACAAGGAAGGTTCCTGCTAACACATCCATACACCCCAAACAAGCTAACAGTCAACTCTTCCCTCACAAAGAAAACATCCAGACAGAGTATCAAGGCACAGGACATGCCAACAACTGACACATGGGAACCTACAGAACTAAAAGCTCCTTTAGAACCAAGGGTGCCATCACTTATGAAAGAGGCAATCTATACAATAGGACAAATCTTTGCCATTTATATATTTGACAGATGGTTTTTCTCTATAATATACAGATGACTACAAAAATAAAATCAATAAAAACAAGTTAAAAATTGGGCATGGAACTAAACAAAGAGTTTCATAAAGAAATACAAATGGCTGAGACATATTTCTTCTTAAAGTTCAATACATTAGGTATCAATGAGACACAAATTAAAACTTCTTTAAGATCTCACTCAGCCAGAATTGCCAAAATAAAGAACCAAGAGACAATAAATGCTGGCATGTATGTGGGGAAAGGGAGGTGGGCATTTATTCATCATTTTGGGAATACAAACTGCTGCAACCACTATGGAAATCAGTGTGGAGGTTCCTTTAAAAGCTACAAATTGGTCTACAATGTAGGTCAGCTTTAATACCCAAAGGACACTTTCCTACTATAGAAATAATTGCTCAGTCAAATTCATCGTTGCTCTATTCGCAACAGCCAGGAACAGAAACAGCCAGATGTCCATTAACTAGCGAATGGATTGTTGAAGTTAGGCCCTGGTTCTTCCTCTCAGTCTCATGCTCCCAGAAATAAGACTCAGACTCAAAATATATTTATAGAAATCTTGGACATACAGCTAGGTTCTTCTCTGACTAGATATAACTTAAAATATCACAATTCTTCTAGCCAGTACCATGCGTCTCTCTCATCACAACTTCCCTACCTGGCTCTATACAAGAATCCTTTCTCTCTCGCAGATGTTCCACCTCTACCTCCTGCCTAAGCCATAGGCCATAGGCTTTTTAATCGACAGGTGATATATCCATACAATACAGGAGATATTCTCTCTATAATGGATAATGAAAATGTGGTGTATAAATATAATGGAATATTCAACTGTAAAGAAAAATGAAGTTAACAGATAAATGGATGGAACTAGAAGTAATTATCTTGACTGAGGTAACCTAGGCTCACAGCCAAATGCTGGGTGTTCTAGCTTTGAATCCTTAGGGACACATGCTTACACTAGACTAGCCACAGAAAGCAGGAAAGTAGCAAGGCTGGAGTTGGGACTTCAAGAGAAGTAGGAAGGAACATGGGAAAAGTGGGGAACAATGGGGAGGGACAATTAATGCGGAATACATTTTCTAAAGCCAGTTTCCTAATATAGAAACATACACATATACAAAAAGGATCTAAGTAGAGTTACCCTATATCAGGGAAGAAAGTGCATGGTCCAGAAGCTACAATTATCAAATAAGAAGCCTAGTATCAGAAATCGTTCATCACTTTTGAAGTCAGTTAGTGGAGTTCCATAGAGCCCTCCAAAGTTTACATATTACTGACACTGTTCTTGGTGCTCTCTCTAGAACCTGGTTATAAGGGACTGTTAGTAAAGATACCATGTACTTGAGTCATAGAATATACAGAGACCAAACCGATACTGACCTGGAAGCTTCATTTCTACTGACTAGCTTTCATAGTACTGGGAGGTCTTATGCAAGCTACTGGAGAAGAAAAATAATCATCAGTCAGTCTTACTCAGCTGTAAACTGTGTGAATTACAATAATGACCAGTCTGGCAAGATAGGCCCACTTGTGCAATTTGGTACAAAGGTTAAGGGAATAACCAACCACTTTCTGATTGGATTTAAGGGCATTCCATAAGACTGAACTCATGACTAGCACTGTTACTGGAGCCAAGAACCTGGGAGCTAGATAGGTCATAGGCGTTATGGGAGAACCTAACCCTCTTATTCTGCTAAGTCACAAAGCATCGACACTGATTCCTAATGAGATATTATTTTTGATGTTCGTGTTTTTTATTAGATATTTTCATTTGCATATCATATGATTTCTTTTCCAGTTTCCCCTCCAAAAATAAAACGAAACAAAAAATCCAAAAAACAAAAAACAACAAGAAGAAACCCCTGTTGCCTCTCTCTTCCCCTTGCTTGCCACTCCACCCTCTCCCACTTATTGGCCCTGGCATTCCCCTACACTGGGGCACAGGACCTTCACAGGGCCAAGGGCCTCTCCTCCCATTGATGACAGGCTTTGTAATCCTCTACTATATACATGCTGCCAGAGCAATCAGTCCCACTATGTGTACTCCTTGGTTGGTGGTTGAGTCCCTGGGAGCTCTGAGAGTACTAGTTAGTTCATATTGTTGTTCGTCCTAAGGGGTTGCAAACCCTTCAGCTCCTTTGGTCCTTTCTCCAACTCCTTCATTGGGGACCCTGTACTCAGTCCAATGGATGGCTGGGAGCCTCTACTTCTGTATTAGTCGGGTACTGTCAGAGCCTCTCAGGAGACAGCTATATCAGGCTGGATTGTCCTTCCTTCAGTCTCTGCTCCATAGTTCCTATCTGCAACTCCTTCCATGGGTATTTGGTTCCCCCTTTTAAGAAGGAATAAAATGTCCACATTTTGGTCTTCCTTCTTCTTGAGTTTCTTGTGGTTTGTGGGTGGTTCTCTGTGTATTCCAAACTTCTGGGCTAATAAGCACTTATCAGAGAATGCATACCATGTGTTTTCTTTTGTGATTGGCTTACCTCACTCAGGATGATATTCTCCAGATCCATCCATTTCCCTAAGAATTTCATAAATTCATTGTTTTTAATAGCTGAGTAGTACTCCATTGTGTAGATGTACCACAATTTCTGTATCCATTCCTCTGTTGAGGGACATCTGGGTTGTTTCCAGTTTCTGGCTATTATAAATAAGGTTGCTATGAACATGGTGGAGTGTGTGTCCTTATTACATGTTGGAGCATCTTTTGGGTATATGCCTGGGAGTGGTATAGCTGGGTTCTCTGGTAGAACTATGTCCATTTTCCGGAGGAACTGCCAAACTGATTTCCAGAGTGGTTGTACCAGCTTGCAATCCTACCAGCAATGAAGGAGTGTTCCTCTTTCTCCACAACCTCTCCAGCATCTGCTGCCACCTGAGTTTTTTTATCCTAGCCAATCTGAATGGTGTGAGGTGGAATCTCAGGGTTGTTTTGATTTGCATTTCCCTGATGACTAAGGATGTTGAACATTTCTTTAGGTGCTTCTCAGCAATTCGGTATTCATCAGTTGAGAATCCTTTGTTTAGCTCTATACCCCATTGTTTTAATAGGGTTATTTGGTTCTCTGGAGTCTAAGTTCTTGAGTTCTTTGTATACATTGGATCTAATTAGGTATTATTAACCATAGATAACTGGATCTTTTAAGTTTCTGTAGAGAAGCTTCTTTTTGCAGCAGATAGTGATTAACACAGGCACCCACAACTCATCAATGTGCAGACACTATGCCTGAGTGCTCAGCTCTAAATGGGACATCTATTTCACTCAGACTCTTCTCAAGCCTCATGGATACCTTGGAAGAAGGTAAAGAAAGACTGTAAGGGATACAGGTAGTGGATAACTACAGTGAGGCAGTGTCTCTGGACATGACAACATTGGACATAGCAGTATATTGCAACCATGAACTCTGACAACAGCATCATAGCTTCTAGCTAGCCATAATCCCAGAATGTACTGGGGAAGAGGGTCATGATGTTCTACCCTTAGCTGAGGAGCTGCCAGCAACTGATGGTTATTGGGAGAGAGTTAGTTTTCTTTATGGATGCAACCTCTACAAGGCTACCTGTGCTCTAGTATATAGTCTTGTAACCAACTACATGCTGAGAGCACTAAGCAGACTCAGGGAGTCTCATTGAAAACACACACACACACACACACACACACACACACACACACACAAATATACACGTACACATGGGAGGATTAACATGCTCAACATACCTTATATGCATATATGTAGTATACTTCACTGAAGGCTAAACCTACTGCCTGACTTCCAGTTATAGAAGTGATCTCACTCTGAGAATCAGATGTAATCCACCCAGTTTCTTGTTTCACCCTCCTCCTCCTCATCCTCCTCCTCCTCCTCCTTTTCCTCCTCCTCTTCCTCCTCCTCCTCTTCCTTTTCCCTTTCCTCTTCTATGGCCTGTCTTTTTTCTCCCTCTCTCAGTAGCTGTTTTTTTGTTTTGTTTTGTTTTGGCATCCAACAGTGTATAACTGAGACCCTTGCTTTAATAGCTGACAAGTAACTGAATCTTTCCAACAGCCATCTTACATGAGTATAGAGGGAATCCTTTCCTTCAAGTCTTGATATGGCTATTGCCTTGACTGACAGTGCCACAGAAACCTTATAAGGGACCCTAAGTCAGAAGACACAGCTAAATTCTGGCCAATTTCTGACCTACAGAAACTGTGTCACAGCATATGTTACTGTTTTAATCTGTGTAAGTTGTGTTATGAAGCAATTGATAACTAACATAGTTCTCTCAAGTTTTGCAAAGCACAGGATTTCTAGATTTCAACATAGTCACCCAAATACTCTGTTCTGTTTTCTCCACCAATGTTTATCTAACTCCCGAAAGGTCCAAACACCAAGCTCTGAGCACCCATACAAAAGGAGTGCCCTACCTGCACAAAGCCCAAAGTCGACCAGTCTGGACCTCTGTATCCATGGAGCATTTATTCGGCGGCTCCTTGGCCCATTTCTGCCTTGTAGTTTTGGTACAGCAAATGCCCTTTGCATCTGCTTTTACATTTTTCTAGCCTTGACCTTAGACTTCTTTCCTTCCAACAAAATTTATTTTTAACTTTCCCTAAAATAGAAAAGGTCCAGCAGTTCCAAAATGACTACCCAGCTTCAAGGACTGTCTGCGATCCTCTAGGCTCCTAATCCCTCTGGACCACTATAGTGGGAGAGACAAAGTGCACATGGAAGTCATCAGACTTACTACTTTTTTTCTGCCTCTGTCCTTTTTACATGTACTGCATTCCTTCCTCAGGAGCAGACCACTCAGACCAACTGTCATGATCCTAGTGATTTTCAACAGGAGAAAAATCCCTCTACCAAGTGGATATGTCACAACCATACATCCTAGCGAGCTGCATGAAAAAAATGGCATAGAACACCACCAGATTAAATAACCTTTAATTTTTCCTATTTAACAGTTTTAAGAAGTTAAGATGGCAACAGACATGTGACGAAGGAGATAGGTAGCCGCATGAAGCAAGGTTACTCCCTAGGAAATTTTAGGTGTTACACTGGATTTTAGGGGGGCACAGCTTAGTCATCATCAAACTGAAATTTAACAGTGTTTTAGAAATGAGAAAACACATATGTTAAAGACTGTGCCACTGACAACGTTTTTTAAATGTAATGGAGATGTTTGTAATGATATGAATGCATCTTTGTAATTAAAATGCGCCATAAGCCATGATTTGTATTTTATCACACTTTGGCCCATGATGTCTTACCATAATATGTAAGCATACTCTGCCACCTCGTGGTAAATGAAGCATCCTACATCGTGTAAGATAAACCACACAGCTGTATTTTATGCTGAAGAGAAGAACCAACAGCATAAACACTACAGGCAAGGCTGTTTTAAAACCTGTGGTGACATATGTATTTTATTTTATTTTATTTTATTTTATTTTATTTTATTTTATTTTATTTTATTTTATGTTCATTGGTGTTTTGGCTGTATGGATGTCTGGGTGAGGGTGTTGGATGACCTGGAACTGGAGTTACAGATAGTTGGGAGATGCCGGCACTTGCTGTATCTTCTAAAGAGCAGCCAGCACTGTTAACCACTGAGCCATCTCTCCAAACCTCAACATACGAATTTTAAAGGAGAAAATTAAAAGTCTTTTTTAAACCTTGATATAGGCCTTGATAAGCTGTTTTGTTCTTAGAATCATAAGAATTTTGTTTCATATCATGCTGCTAAATTATCTGGGGAGTAATAAAGTATAACCAAATGCCTCTCTGGGGTAATGTTACAGGGGCAGCAGTTACATAGGCGCTGGGCAGAGGAGTGCACTTGTATTATAGGTACAGGGCTGATACTGCTGTTTTGGAAAAGAAACTACAAAGCTCATTAAGCAAAACAAAATGTGTCTCTTTCCTTCAGACTTCATAGCCTCCTTCAAACTTACACAGGCACGCTAGTTTAATGGGAAGGCATTATGTGAATAAGGAAAGAGGCTCTGGTTGCCTCCACAGTAACTAATCATGTATCCTTTCAAGATGTGGGTGCCATGGCCTTCTCCAGCTTGGCAAACTGAGCTTTTTACTTGGTCAGTCTGGAACCTGCCAATACATGCACAGTCTGAAGGCAGGACTAGTGACTCAAATTTAAGCAAAAATCAGTCAAAAATGACATGTTTACATTACTAAAATTCTCAGCACATTATCCAAGAACATCTGGTTAGGCGATAGGAAAGGGTATGCTATGAAGGGATAAAAGAAAACTAATCTCTAGTGTAAATGTTGGCCAAGGTTCCCTACCTGGTGTGAGTGTGCACTCTTCAGTTCCTGTAGCTGATTACACATGCACATACTGTTTGATCACATCAAGGGCACCTGTAGATACACTCATTTGTGCTAGAAATTATGTTAACATTTAATTACGGAAATGCTATCTACAAATAGCAAGAGATTTGAAGCAATTCAATATTAATCAGGAGTTTACTGGTGTGGTGGCACATACCTTTAGTCATGCATTCAGGAGGAAGCAGCAGGTGAATATCTGAGTTCTAGGCCAGAGTGGTCCACACAGAAAGTTTCAGGACCGCCAGGAATACACAGAGAAACCTTGTCTTGATAAAACAAAAGTCATCAGTCTGGAACTACTTTAAAGTGATACATAAGGAGTGGAATTGTGGAGAAGAAAGATGAGCAAAGCTCTGCAATATGGAGAATCTCTGAGAAGAACTAAGTGGCTAAATAGGTCTGGACCGTGTGCTGTATTTGTATTGAAAGGCAAAATGCTTATAGATGCATAAAATATGCTTAAGAAGCTATCAGAAAATAAACCTCTACACATCAAATATTAGGGTGACTGATCCTGTTTTGGGCTGAGGGTCAGAAGATGCTGGGGGAGTAGACTTTTTACAACACACTCTGTTTTGAGTAATTCATGTTTATTGACAACTAGACACCATATATACAATTGTCTATTTATTTATAACACTGGTTACGGGGCCCTGTGGATACCAGCATCAAAGATGTTTGTATGCCTTTAAAAATTATGTTGTATTTGCAAATAACCTATACATGTCTTCATATTTAACTTAAATCATTTCTAGATTATGATATTTAACAGATTATAAATGATATATAGTCATTATACTTTATTGTTTGGGGAACAGTGAGGAGAAAGAAGTCTACACAGGTTTGGTATGGATGCAATTCTTTTACAAACACTTGCAATCTGAGAGAAGATGAATCTTTGGACATATTACCTACAGAAGGACAGAATCAACTTTGTTTAAAACTTTTAAATTAGAAATATAAAATAATTTCACATGATGTAATCAAGCAATGTTGGGGGAAAGAAAATTTATTCTCAATGCATTATTTTACAGCTGGATAGATATTCTTGTAGAAAAGTGTTTTCTTAGTATATGAGAGTCTCTGGTTTCAGTGGCAAATACACATACAGAAACATGCACATATGTACACATGTAAATATGCACATATGTACACAGAGCTAGTTTAGAAGTCATGCTTGGAATGCTTGGCACAGATGAAATGCATGACTCACAGGCACATTTGTGTGTGAATCAGTGGCACACAGTTTTACTCACCAAATGTCCTGCTGAAGTTTTAGCTTAACATCTATCTATAAGACTTCTTAGGTCAAGTTCCTATCTTCTTGTCACATAACAGCCTTTGTGACTGACTAAAGTATTTTTTTACAGTATATTTGCATCATTTGTCATACCATCTTCTCTCTTATCCCCCTCCATGTCCAACTGTCCCTCCCAAATTCCTGGCCTCTTCTTTAACCCTTGTTATATATACATGCAAACAGGAACAGGCTTTTGAGTCCATTTAGTGTTACCTGCATGTATGTATGTTTCTAGGACTGATTACTACTTGAGTGGAGTGGGGAGGTTCCTTCCTACAGAAGACTAAATTCCCCTCTCTTAGGATCCTAAATTGCCTAGAGCCCTGCATCTAGGTGTGAGGCCTTGTGAGATTTCACCGGTCTACACTGGGATATCAATTACTGTTGGGATTGTTTAGGTCTTGTTTAGGCATCCATGCTGTTGAGACTTCACAGGTAGAGCTTATCTGTTAGATCCACAAGGAGCAATCTTACAACAGAGTTGCTGTTTCTTTGGCTCTTATAAGTTTTCCTTCTTCTTCAATGTTCCCCGAGCCTTGGTTGGTAGGAGTTGGGTTGTAAATGTATCCATTGAACATAAGTAGAGTTGTTTCCTATGAATCTTTAGTTTCCTTCACAAACAATAACACAAGCCTCTCCAATTTTTCAGAACAGTATCATTTTGTCATCTGTATACTTGCTAACTAGAACAGAAAACGTATTTCTAATGAGCACAAATATGTTAAAAATGAGTGTGTATGCCCTCGTCCAGCTCAGCTCCTGTGTAGGAGTGTAGGTGCCTCTATATGCTCTCATCTATATCCAGTAAGAGAGATTCTGTTTGTCTGTCTTTCTGTCTGTCTGTATCTCTCGCTCCCTCCCTCTTTTCACTTGCTTTCTCTCCCTCATCATATTGTGTAGCTCACAGTATCAGCTCACTATATAGCCCAAACTGACCTGGAATTCATGATCTCCTGCCTCAGGAGAGGCAAGTACAGGATTGTGTATCTAAGCAACTATGTCTGGCTTCAACAAAGGACTTTTATGGCAGGAGACTGAATTATAATAATGGAGAGATAATAATGTTTCATGGGTCATAAAACAAACTATACAAAGTAGAAAATTTCTCTGGAACTTCACACTACACATTTAAAAGTTCCTCTGATTACATTCAACTTCACAATGAGTTTCTTATTTAGAACAAAGTCAATAGAGATTTCTAACTCTTTCCTCAGAATATTTCATTCCCAAGTTTTTCATTGTTTATTTACATTTACCACAGTTTAGAGTTTCTCATCACAGTATTCCAGATTTAAAAATATTCATGTGAGATCTGAGAACACTGTCTCAATAATTCCAGTCCAAGCCTTAATTTAAACCAAGGCAAACAAAACCCAATTGTTAACATTAGTTATCAATAATTAGAGATGAGCTGGCTATGTGGCTTAGTGGTAAAGCAGTTACCTAGAATGCTAGAGGGATAACAGTATAATATTATCAGCTAAGATAGTATTCAATGTATTACATTAGCTCTCAAATATTCTACATGTTGAATTCCATCACTCTAAAAAGAATGAGTCAGACATAGTGCTGCATTTTGGTAGCAATAGTGGGTGTACAGTGATAGTCAAAGCATCCAGTAAGTTCCTGGTAGACCTCAGCTAAGAGATATTCAAAGAGGGATTACATTAATAGCTATTATTAATTAGAGCTAATTAGAGCTTAGCTAATCAAGAGAACTCACTATTAAGTGCTAGATAACGGATTCTCTTATTTTAGCACTGAAAACGATGAAGTACTTTACAATAGAGAACTCAGTAACATGGTGGATTCATTTGAGGAGGTACTTCAGTTGGTTAAGAGATTGTCTTGAAACTATAGTGCATGAGATTGTGTATGCACGTAGATAGTGGGTACACATCTGTAATCTTGACAATAGGGAGGGAGAGATGGATGAGTCTCGGGGTCTTCCTGAGCTTTGACCAATGATAAATCCTTTTAAAAAAAAAAAAAGTAGACAGTACCTAACAGACTGATAGGTGAAATTCAAGGTTGTTCTCTAACCTCAAATTGCAACCGTACAAGCACATGTTTGCAATACACACACACACACACACACACACACACACACACACACACACACACACTTGTGTGCTCCCTGGATCTATGGTTAGTTAGCTGACAAAATATTAAGCAAAAATTGTCTCTTCTTCCTGTGCTGAGGTTCCTATATGACAGGCCAATGTTCTACCACTGAGCAATGCCTTGTCCAAGTAACATTTCTTGGTTCTGTGTGTTTGTTTTTAAACAGAGTCTCAGTCTGTAGCCTTACCTAGGATTTTCGAGTTGGATCAGATGTTCACAAACTTGCTAGTAGCATCCTCACTCAGCCTCTCAAATTATAAAATCACAAGTATACACCATACTCTCAAGTTAGTTATGTCCATTTAATAGGGAAAATTCACAAACATTTGTCATTTAATGAAAATGCTTTAGAGAATGTCATAAAAATATAGTATGAATTAACTCACAGAAAACACCCTGCCTACGTGCATGATATTACAAACCAAACAGAACCAACTCACAGTGCAACTTACAGAGCTTCCTGTGGGCTGACTCCAAATAGCCTGTGACAGGCAGATTTTGTCCCCTGACTCAGTTTTTCAAATGTGTTCTTTCAGCCAGTCTTCTGCTTTATTTTGCTTAAAAGAGCATGAGGAAACAGATCTGCTAGTCACACTGAGGACAAGATGTCGCACGGTCAAACAGAAACACCCGAGGGACAGCAGCAGCTTCCACTTACTGTTCCACTGACACAAATAAAAATCAACAACTCCCTCACATTTCTCAGGGCTGTGAATGGTTTATATTAGTCTGGCGGCTAAAATCAGTGAGAGCTAACGAGAAACCTAAAGCTCTGAGTGAACCTAAGAGAGGGAGTGACACATGCCATTATCTAAAACACATTACTGTAGCAACCAAGTGTGGAGCAACAGGAAAGGGAGGACATCTCAAACCCCATTAGATCTCCAAAAGGTGACAGGTCACCTGCAGCTACCTTTGCCTTGAAGTGTCAGGAGAATAAATAAAAACCAACTCCACTGAGGAAAAACCAGCCAGCATGAAAGGGACACTGTGTTCCTCCTATCTGGTGATCTGCAATTGCTGTGATGACTCACAGCACAGCACAGAGACAGCTTTAGTGCTCTCTGAGGCACAAACAGTACGTCCAGGAAACAGCAACATCTTCTGCTTTCGCTAAAACTTGGCCGAGTACTTACAGCCTTGCATTTCCTGTTTTCTCCTTTTTTCAATCAGCTGAGAAAATGAATTTGTTCCTGTAGCCCTGGATGACTCACCATGACGGTTCCAATTTGGGAGCTTATTCTGAGATTCATCCAGGGCTTGCTAAGCTAAACTGTGAAGGGAACAGGGAGCGAGGCCAGGGTCTGTCCAGCATCCTGGAATGGCAGTGGGTGGGGCTGGACCCTGAGGCTGGCATTTTTGTTTCTTTGAAAGGCTATAAAGAAAGACCCCCTTAGCTACTCCTTCTGCATGTTTGTACATGCAGGTAGCCAGGCCTCTGGCTTGTGACCACTGAGTTCTGGAGTTAATCACTGACAACTGGATGAAGTCATTCTTCATGAATTTTATCCCAGTTGAGATTGAATCTTGCACTTTTATCTTTGGAACCATAATTATCTTTACCTTTCTTCTCTATTTTCTGCCCACCTGTTTGAGACAAAATAAAAGAGACCATTAAGTGGGTAGTACAGGATGTATGATATTATTTAAGCAAGTTAAATCATTGAGCAACCAGAGACTTGAACAGAGACGAAACCAGTAGTAACAAAAGAAAGCAAACACAACTTATTTGTCTTACTGACCTAAAGTCTTGCTTGCAACAGTGTATTCATACTGTTCATGATGAAACCTGACCCAAGAAAAGGTTCAAAAGGGGAAGTCTCTGCTCCATGCATATCAAGGGCCACAGGAAGAAAGGGGCCCCTTTTCTTAGAAAACGGAGTGAAAAAACAGTCAGAAGTAGCATAGGCCACATTCTTTAGGTAGATGTGTGAAGCTTCTCTCAGCCTGGAGACAGACAACCTTTGGTTTCTTTCAAAACACCTGCTCTTCCGGTCCTTCTCTCATCCCACAGGAACCCTTAGGGACAGGTCCTCTGTTGTTTTAACATAAAAGTTAAATGGTAGTTAAATTCCTTTTCTCTATCCCTTTCTAGAAGCCACTGTGATTCTAGCCACTCTCAAAGCTACCTATGGACTCTCCTTTGGGTTGAGATCTGGCATTTATTTAAAACAGTAAAATAAGTGACAACATTTAATGTGAGATTTTTGGATCCCCATGATCATGTCCCAGTAGAAAAGTATAGAGGGTTAGGAATTTGAAAGTAGGTATGTAGGAGTTGGGGATGGGGAACTAGGGGTAGCCACTAGAAAGTCCCAGATGCCAGGGACCCAAGAGATTCTCAGGACCTAACAAGGAGGACTTTAGCTGAAATTCTCAACAAAGGGGGAGACAGAACCTGTAGAGACCATATCCAGTGGATAAGCACAGCCACTTACCTCAAAAATATTAATCCAGAATTCCTCCTGTCAAAGGAAGTACAGGGACAAAGAGTAGAGCGGAAACTAAAGGAAAGGCCATCCAGAGACTGTCCCATCTGGGGATGCTTCCCATATGCAGACAACAAACCCAGACATTATTGCTAATGACAAGAAGTGCTTACTGACAGGAGCCAGGTATAGCCGTCCCCTGAGAGGCTCTGCCAGAGCTTGACCAACACATATGTGGATGTACACAGTCAAACATTGGACTAAGTGTGGAGATCCCAATGGGGAAGTTAGGGCAAGGACTGTAGGAGCTGAAGGGGTTTGCAACCTCACAGAAAGAACAACACTATCAACCAACCAGACCCCCCGAAGGCTCCCAGGGACTAAAGCACCAGCCAAAGAGTACACAGGGGGTACTCATGACTCCAGCTGGATATGGAGCAGAGGACTGCCTTGTCTGGCATCACTGGGAGGGGAGCCCCTTGGTCCTGTGAAGGTTTGATGACCCAGTATAGGGGAACACTAGGCCACGGAGGCAGGAGAGGGTGGGCAGGTGGGGGAGCACCCTCATAGTGGCAGGGGGGAGTAAGGAGGGGATAGGGGGCTTGTGGAGGGGAAACTGGGAAGGAGAATAACACTTGAAATGTAAATAAATAAAATAATCAATAAAAAATGAGAAAAGAAAATTAAAAAAATAAAAAGACGCAAATCCAAGAGTCCCTCTCAATTCCTATTCTGCTCTCAAGAGATCAAGACAATGTAAACAGAGCATACACGGAAGGAATTCTAAGGTGGTTAATGCATGCTACAGGGGAACTAGGAAACTTTAAGATAGAATGCCCAGATGCATTGTCTTACTTCTATGTGCTAATAAGGAACTATAGGCTCCATTTGCTGGAGGTAGTTAGCTGGCTGTAGGGGCCCATGAGAGGTGCTGTATCTCTCTCTGCCTGACAGAAACTTGCTTCATAAAGCTAATGTTAGACTTTTCAATCCTGAGCTGAGCATTTTACATTTTAGGATTTGGTGGTCTACTTTGGAACTAATGTGTGTGTGTGTGTGTGTGTGTGTGTGTATGTGTGTGTGTGTGTGTGTGTGTGTGAGTTTTCTCTGCTTCCTCTTCTTTGAAGCGAATACTCCCTCTCTTCAAGGTAGTTTTGGTAATGTGCCAAGGATTTCACTAGAATGTAAAGTTAGTTTTTCTAACTATTAGCTTTTGTAAGACCTTAGCATGGTTGGGGGTGGAGTTGGACATGAGGGTTGAGCTAATGCAAGAAATGCTTGTTAGCTTAAAATACGCATATAGGCAATCTTTTAAATTTACCACAGTGAGGGCTGCATATGCAATTTACCACAGTGGGTGCCATGTATGAATTTACCACAATGAATACCATGTATTCAATTTAGCACAGTGGATGCCATATATGTAATTCACCATAGTGAGTGCCATGCATGTAATTTGGACACAATTTCTTTTTAAATAAAATTTTAAAATAAAGTGGTAAATAGGAAGGGGTAAGGAAAAAGAAATGTTAAAAAGAATGTAAAAGTCAAGGTATAATTAAAGGATTTGTATATAGTGGATATAAGATGGATGGATGTGAGCCAGACATGGTGGCATACGCCATTAATCCCAGAACTCAGAAGGCAGGTCAGTCTCTAGGAATTCTAGGCCAGTCCAGTATACATAGTGAGTTCCAGGACAGCCAGACATAGATATTGAGACCATGTTTCAAAACAAAACAAGACAAAACAAAACACCAAAACCCAAGATAAAACAAAAAAAGATATATGAATATTTTGCTGTGACCCTCCTTCAGCTGAGGGCTGATTCTTCAGACCCCGTCTTGCCACAGATAGCCACACCTCTCTGCCCACCTCCTGCTAATTGCCACGCCTCTCCCCAAGTTCCAGTTACGGCGGAAGTCCCGCCTCTAGAGACTGAAGAAGTTGCTGATTGGGCCAAGTTGCTGACGAACTTGGGGGAGGGGTTTTGCCTTACCTATGATACCAGATATGATATGATATGATATGATATGATAACAGATTATCAATGCTGTTTGCTTATAACAAAGAGAACTGAATGAAAGATGGCAGACTGAAAACACAGTCATTTGTTAAGTCTAATTTTTACAAACCCTTCATGCGATTCCGGTACCCCAAAATTATGTTTCAGGGCCTTGACCCCATTCCAGAAAATCCATTGTACATGTGGCCACTGGGCGGCTACATTTTGCTACAATGTAAAAAACAAAAACAAAATAAAAAAAAACCCTAAAAAGCCTAAAACAAGCCATAAGAGATCTGAGTAAGCTATGTAAGATAGGTAAGAGATGAGGCTTCAGAGATAGTATATGGTACAGACATTTTTAAGGTTAAAGTCAAACATATTCATCTTAAGCCTTTATTTATCTTTATCTGCTCTTGGTAATACAACTACTGACTTAAAAGAGCAAAGATTTATTTTACAACCACTCTGGAAATCAGTTTGGCGGTTCATCCGGAAATTGGACATAGTACTACCAGAGGACCCGGCTATACCACTCCTGGGCATATACCCAAAAAATACTGCAACATGTAACAAGGACACATGCTCCACCATGTTCATAGCAGCCTTATTTATAATAGCCAGAACCTGGAAACAACCCATATGTCCCTCAACAGAGGAGTGGATACAGAAATTGTGGTATATCTACACAATGGAGTACTACTCAGCTATTAAAAACAATAAATTTATGAAATTCTTAGGGAAATGGATGGATCTAATTGAGTTTTATTTAAGTGGTTTCTGCTTGATCTTTGTTTAAATATTGTACAGTAGTTTAAAGTACCAGGTTGCCATAACTGACCTTATGGGTGTTGAATAAACATACTTGGCAGCCTATATTAATGTGGTCAAGGGACTAAAAGGGAGAGTATTTTGCTCTTTGCCTTCAAACATGAACTAAGTCCTAGAAGACTGAGAAACATATTCAAAATGTCCTTTAGACCTGATAAATAACCTGTTCTTTGTTCAGGGAGGTCATGAAGACCACGTACTAGGTGAATCTAGCCAATGTCCATTTTCCAAAGAGGGTCCACACAGATGCAAGACTTCCTCCATGCTTCCAGGAGAAGCCATGGTCCAGCAAAGCCTTTGATTTATCCTCACTTAGATACAGCACTGGTAAAGAAAGTCTAGAAGAGCCAGAGCTTCTCTGTAACTTAAGTGGCCTCTGAAGAAAAGATTATCTACTAGCCCTGAGAAAAAAAATAAAAATTGTTAATTTTAGCCAATTGCATGATCTTTAACACTCAACAGGAAAGTATAAATATAAATTAAAACAATTGCTATCTTTCCAGTTTAATAGATCATATACCTCCAGATTTAAATTCATATGTCATATTATATAGAAATAACATTTTCTTCTTGATAAGGAAGAAAATTCCACACTACAGAGCCTACTTAAATAGGTCAGAAAAACAGGACCAGTTTCTTCAACCCTGAGGCCAAATCTAAGAATATATTTACCAACTATGGAACACAATCAGAAACAAATAAACAAACCAAAATTTTGACTCAATGGTTTACATTTCTTTCAGATTATCAATTTGATGCTGATACCTTTTTGTGCTCTCTATAAGAACAGAATTCAGATTCCACTCAGGTTTGGCCCATAGAGTTAACATCTACCAGGCATTATTTTTTTTCAATTGATTGCTGTTTTATTTTTTATTTATTTTTTATTTAATTTTTTGCATGTGTATTTCTCCATGTGTTTTTTAAATTTTTTATTAGATATTCTCTTTATTTACATGTCATATGATTTTTCTTTTCCCAGTTTTCCCTCCCAGGAATAAACAAACAAACAAACAAAAACAACAAGAACAAACCCCCGTTGGCTCCCCCCTCCCCATGCCTGCCATCCCACCCTCTACCACTTATTGGCCCTGGCATTCCCCTACACTGAAGCACAGAACCTTCACAGGACCAAGGACCTTTCCTCCCACTGATGATTGATTTTGCAATCCTCTACTATACACGTGCTGCCACCAGGCATTATTTCTGTTTATGGCCAGGGACATCTGTTGCTGGAAGAGCATCCCTAATGAGATAGTTTCTTTAACTAAATTCTTTTGTGAAGTTTTCAGGCATTTGCTCCCCTATGGGAGTCTGATGTAATTGTTGGCTCATTGCAGTTATACTTTGATATGACAAACAAAACTATGTCAATCTAGATGTAGAAAAAAAAATGTTTTTTATCTTATCCCTCAGTGTTCTATATGAGATTGAGGTGGTCAAAACCCAATGGCCAATCTCCAAATTTAATATGGCAGATAAAAAAACCTCCTCAAACTCCTAAAGCAGAACAATAATTACTCCATAAACACATTCTGTAGAAAAGGGTGACAAGGGTACCCTCGATCTTGTCAATACCAGTGACAATGAGTGAGTATCAACGTATTTTGGTTGGTTCTCTTCACATTCCCTCCTCTGACATGGGATAAAATGGGATGCATAATTCATTGGATTATCCTTTTGGTAGGGCTGCTATTTTTATTTTATAGATGTTATATCCAGTATTAGAAATATCCAAAGAAGGTATACCACCATCAAATGATTGTCCTTCATCCTGGATCTTTGGTCTCAACCTTTTACCCATTAAATTAGCCTGCCTGGGGACATCCCAATTATTAATGCAGGAAGCTGCCAGAGTACTTCTTCCCTAACAGCACATAAAGTAACCTATGAGAGGGGGATAATAGGGGACTGAATTAGATAGACCTTGGGCGGGTAAACAGACAGGAAAAGAGGGTCTAGGTGGAATAATGGATTTTTCACTTAAAAAAATTAAGATGGCTGGCCACTGTTTCTTCTCCCCTCCCCCTCCAGGAAAAGACTTGATAGGCATTGTATTGGCAAGAACTGATCCATAGGCCTTCCGAACTGCCTGTGGGGTTAGGAGATGAACCAACACGTTTTCTTGTCTTTGCCTAGATTATCTAAGCCCTCATAACAGCATAAACGAGCCAGTTCTGAAGGAGAAAAGGAACTCAGGAACTCATCCCATCTCTAGAGATAAAAAAAAAAAAATCATTTTGTCTTTGTCAGACCAACTCAGATAGCATCTTTGAGGGCACGCCTCACTGGGAGTCTCACTCTTAGCACACTTGGCTGAGCTTGTCTGCTTTCAGTAAAACTTGTCTGGTTATTAAGACCTTGTTTTTTCCTAATGTTTTATTATTTGACTTAGCAGAGAAAAGCAATGTCTCCCTACATCTCTGTAGGATCTCAGCATTTGGAGTCAATGGTGTACATTACAAGCAATTGATTATATTCAGTTGCTTCAAGAAGTGTTTTCCTACAGCCCCGGATGACCTCAACACACAGAGTCAATGACGTATATTATAAGCAATTGATTAAATTTGCTTGCTTCAAGTTACTTTCACATTGAAAATTGCCATGAAAGTTTGCTTCTCCATTTTATCAGAAGTATTTCTATATTTACATCTCAATGGAGAGTTTTCATTTCTTTTTCTGGTTTTTTTTTTTTTGGGTGTGTGTGTGTGTCATGCACCTTATAAAAACATCATGTGTAAAGTTAAATCCAATTTACTTTAAAGAGAAAAAAAAACAAATCCTCAAAGCAAAATACATTGTGGGGTAAGGCTCTGTTTTTTAAGAATGAATATAGAAGAGCTAAAGAGACGGCTCATCAGCTAAGAGTCTGAATTGTTCTTGTAAATCAGAGTTCAGTTCCCAGTGTGGCTAATAGCTACCTGTACCTCCAGCTTCAGGGAATCCAAGCCTTTTTCTGGCCTCTGTGGTCACAACAAATATCACGTGTGCAAGCATGCATGTGTTCCTGCACACACAATTAAAAGTTCAGTTTTTTTTAAAAGACTGAATATAGCAACTAACCAAAGTACAAATATTGTTAAATGTCTCATTTATTTATTATATATCTTTAATATGAAATCAACCCATCTAGTTTGGAATTAAGGAAATGAAACACAGATTTACTCACTTTGGCAAAGTCTAGTAAAAGTTTTCTGGTCCCATAATCCATGCTACTTCTCATTGTTTATATCCACATTAACTTTACAGAGCACTTTGTGCTTAGATGTAGTAACAACCTATGATGATGCTTCATGTGATAAAAATAATTATATACAACTTGGTTCTGTACTCATCTTTTTTACTAGGATCCTTGCACTTACAATTTGATCTTGAATTTTATCATTAGAGAATCAGGTCAATTGTCAGTGACATATTTAATTTTTTTCTATTAAATGGTCATTATAACCATTTAAATATGTTGTATCATCCTGTCTTGCTCATATAACTGTCTCTTTTAATGTATCACTTTTATAAACCATATCTCCCTACTGAAAATTCAACATCAATTTACGTTTTATCATTAGTATTGATTAATAGTAGGCATGATAAATTTTAGTTATGATAAAGCACTAGTTTGGGTGGGTTATGATGATAAGGATTAAGGGGGTGCCTTTAGCTGACAGTTAAAACTAGCCAGCCTCCTCCCACAGCCTATCAAAGAGCTGGAATGACAGGTTAAGTTAGCTCTTTAGGCATTCCTTAACCCAGTCAAGTGGACAATCAAAATTAACCATCAAAATAGAGAAGAATGAAAATGAAACCTTGTTTGCAAAAATCAACTCAAAATGAATTAAAGACTTACAGATATGACCTAAAGCTACAAAAATGACCACAACAAAACACAGGGCTAAAATTCCCTGGCAGCGTTCTGTACAGAGCTTTCCCAAGCACTGGAAGCAAGGCAGGCAGATGGGACTGTATACAACAGAAAAGTTCCCCTTACAGAGGAAACAGCAATAAAACAACCCAGATGGGAAGCTTGTGCTCTCAACCCCCGAAGTGGGTAGAGAACCAATGTCTAAAATATTCAGCTAAGCAAGATGGCTCATACCTCTAATACCAGTACTTGGGAGGCTGAGCTTCGTATGGTATCAATCTGAAGTCAGTCTTGCATTTCAGAATGAGACCTTGATTTAGAAAATGGAACAATAACAACAAAAATCAAGAAACAATAACAGCAAAAATCAAGCACCCCAAATTAGTAAGAGGAGAACACATATTATTGCATAAAAATTGGCAAAAGATTTGAATATGTATTTCTCAAAATGAATACAAATGGCTAGTAGAGACAGAGAAAATACCACCCATAGTCAAAAAATGCCAAGTAAAACTACAATGAGATCTTATCCAGTATTTATTATAGTAGATATTATAAAAGAAAAGAAACTGAGAAAGGGGATAACATTTGAAATGTAAATAAAGAAAAAAATCCCAAAAAAGGAAAAGAAAAATAAATAAATAAACAAATAGAAAAAAACCTAATCCACTGTAGTTCTAAAAGCCACAGACACACATTTCTGCATAACCTGTGAATGTTTTATGAACCTAAGAAACTATGTTAATGGTGACTTTTTTTTTCAGAGTACAGGACAGAAAGTATTTATATCAATATCTATTTCTATATTTAGCACATCTGTTATACCATGAATAATGATGTGGTAAGCCTAGCAATGCTATGTTAAAAAAAATCTATAAAACCAACCAAGCTAATAAAACATAGGAAAAAAGTTTGCATAGCAAATAATAAGCACAAGGACATCTAATCTTTACTTAAAATTATTTGAAATAAAAGTTTTTATGAATAAAATTATAAATAGAGTAGATGGTAACTGAAGCTTTCTTTTTTAGTGCACGTTCCCCAGATACAGTGTTTGTTGTGAGCCTCCAAGATGCCTTTCATTTCCGAAATGGCAGAATATCTGCATATTACTTAGAAACATCCTTCTTAAACATTTGAACTCCTCCTAGGTCTACTTTAACATTGATAAAATATAAACACAAGCTAAAATGCTGTCATAATAACAAAAGTCTGCAAATGTTTAATATGACATCTCCCCCTAATATGTTTGATTCAAGAGAAGGTGAATCCATGATGTGGAACCTGTGCCTCTCTGGATGGCAGCTGTCTGCTTTGGAAAAATCCTGCTTTGGAGTTTTCTGTTGATAGGAAGGCAAAAGAAAAAAGTGACTCCAGTTAGCAGTCGGGCTATCTTAGCTCCTAGTAGTGGGCATATGCATAGTAGTTTACATCCTGGAGGCTTCCTGAGCAGGCTGGACATGCTGTGAATAGAAGAGGCTATCTTGTTCTATTCCCCTGGAAGTGGAGAGAATCTCACTACACTTTTACCTCAGCTTTCTCTGGATGTTGGTCATTTCTCTTGTCCTCCACTAAAGTTTCAGTATTCTGGCTATCTTCTGGAATAACATGGATTTCTGAATGCCTTTTCTTTTTTTCAACATATAGTAAAAATTACATACGTGTGTGTGTGTGTGTGTGTGTGTGTGTGCAAGCTGCAAGAAGCCTGTGGTATTATTAACCCACTGAGTACAAGACTTGAGATAACATAGAGATTAGTGGAAGTAGCCAGACAGCTGGAGCCTCCTCCTGCCTTTTCCTTTCTTTTTCTGGAAAAAGGCAAGTTGTACCAACAGGTTTTCAGTTTTGTTCTGTAGAAACTGATGAACACCTTCTTCCAGTAGAAGTATAGACAGTGTTCGCATTTTTACTAGTTAGAGATAGGTTTCTCTGAAGGTAACACTCTGTAGCAACTGGACTAGCCTCCAATGTGAGGATCATAGTTAACGAAAGACAGGTAACTATTGTGTTCTGGGAAGCACTGAAGATCTCCTATTGAATGGTGCCTCAATGCCTTAAAATCATCTTAAATGCTTGATCCAGGTTGTATAGCTCAATGCAAATCATTCTTTATTAATTAGCTAAAGCATCTATTTGAGGATGAAGCTCAGTGGGAAAGTATTTCCTAGCATACAGAAAAGCTCTAGGTTTAATAGCAAGTTCAGAACATCCGTGTCCAAGACAGATAACCATGCTCCTTCAAGGTCAAATATTTGTAATGAAATTTAGTGGTTTCCTTTCTCCATTCCCCCTTCTACTTTCCCCTTTTTATCATCTCTCCTCCCTTTCCCTCTCCTCTCCTATCCTCCCCTTCCCTTCTCTTCCCTTTCTTGTATTAGGGATGGAGCCTTGTAACACATGATTGACCTGTGCTCTGTCACCAAAATATATCCTCAGCCCAATATAAGATAATTTTGTATATAAGTAGAAAGATTTATAGAGGATTTAAAATAAATATTAAAGACTTTCTTAGAGATACTGTCTGGATTTTTAGTGTAAAATCTTGAATTAATACCTTCTCAGTACCTTTAGCACTGCATGCCAAAATCAAGCTAGGAGATAAAGAGTCCTGGCACTGGGTAACTATGAAGCCCATGCAACTAATTAACCCCATGTATGTTCAAGTGACTGTAAATTCAAATGTGTTTATTCAAAACAGAAAGAGCTATGTGGCACATTTACATGTAATCATAATAAGGAAAGGAGATCTGACTGTTTTCAATTAGTAATCTAATTAAAACTAATACCTAAAAATATATTGGCTAAAAACAATGAAACATGGTTTAGTTTGACAGTACTAAAATGGACTCTAGTACTTTAAAGCATCAATCTAATCCAAGGAAATACTTTTAAGAACTACTGCTTCAGAAATGACATAGTGCTGATTATGGGGGCTTTAATCCCAGCACTGAAAAGGCAGAAGTAGGAGGATCTTTGTGAGTTTGAGAAGAGCCTAGTCTACATTTTAAGCTCTAGGCCAGCCAAGGCTAGTAGTGCTATCTCACAAAACAAACAACTCCAAACAAACAATGACTACAGTGAATTCTGATGCTGCAGCTTAGTTTCTGACAATCCTCAAGAGACCACGCTTCCTCTTATAACACTCTGCTCATTTAAGCTTAGCTGGTGAAGTATGAGTATGTGTGTGTATGTGTGTGTGTATGCGTGTGTGTGTGTGTGTGTGTGTGTGTGTGTGTGTGTGTGT